>NW_026083001.1:0-218851 GCF_020184175.1 Aphis gossypii
CATCAGCAACGACAGTTATCAAAGGAATACCATTACTATTTACTTCACCATTTTCAATAGCTAATCGTGCTTCTTCTTTACCCGCCTCTTCAATCGATTCCCATGCAGTTAATTGTGTTTTATTTGCCACGAATTCGTGTTCTTTCTGATATGTTGTGTTAGACATGCAAGGCATATCTAAAATGGCTGAAAATCGATCCAATTGGGAGTGACCTTGCCCTGTATTTAACATGGCAGTAACAGCGGCAGAATTTACCGTTAATTTTTCATTTAAAATTTGTGGTTCAGAATAAATAATTTCCTTTTTAAGACACATAGAACAATTAAAGTGGAATTCAGAAAAAAATCCCTTACGAATTTTATGAGAAAAAATTAAATTTTTAAATGAACAATCAAATGGTGTATGACAAACTGATGCAATTGATTTAAAAAGGTGGCTAATGTCAACTATTCTTCGGCCATTTAACACTTCATGTTCAGCGCTCTAAAAATAATTTTAAATTCAAAATACTTATTTAATAGGAAAAATACAGGTTAACTTTTTTTTATGTAGGTATAAAGTGTATATACAGTGCCAGATTAAGATCGACTGTAGCCCTAGGCAAACATTATTTTATAGCCAGACATAGTAGATCGTAAATAATTTTTTAACAAATCGACATTAATTTTTTTGATTAAACATAAGGATACATCCAAAAATATTTAAAATTATCAATTATCATTAACTGTATCAATTATCAAAACTGCTGCACTGCTGCAGACGTAATCAAAAACCATATTTAAGATTAATACATTTTAAGACATTTGCCACAAACGCCCGGTTAAACTGACACAGTGCCACTATAAAAAAAGTCGGCAAGTGGGTACCGATCTGCTGTACATTAGGTGCCGTGTGGATCACTATTATATATATATATATATTATATATTTCGACTAGTTATGCTGTACACAGACACAAAAAAAAAAAAACATACATCATTGTAAAATAATACATTCATCACTCCGTTCAGAATCTAAAAAAATAACCCCTCTCATGGCCACTTTTATCTAGCCCTAGGCACGTGCCTACCCTGCCTATACGTTAAGGCTAGGATCACACTATGCGTTTTGTCGGTTGCCGACTAACCGGAGACGATCGGTAATTAAACCGCAACACTCAAAATAAAATAGGTTTAAATATAAAACGCGTTATCGGGGCCAGACTAGACCGATTTGCGGAACCGATTAAAAACCGTCTGGAAGCGACCGCAACGTGTTGCGGCCCAACTGTCCGGATGCGTTTCGAGATGTAAAGCACAACACATGCAATTCAGTTTGTCCGATCACACTTGCGCGGATTATCGGTGACCGAAATTGAAAAATATACCTATATTATTAATTATTTTTAAATTTTAATAAATTTATTTTATTTTACTAAATTATTTTGAATTTTAATTAAAAGCCGTGTAAAATATATTTTTAATATACTATATATATATATATTTAATATCAATAAATTATATTATGTTTGATACGGAAAAAATGATTTTGGAGATTCAAAACTTTCCATGTCTCTGGGACATGAGTTCCCCTTCATATAATGATAGGGATTTAAAAAGATCGTGTTGGCACAAAGAAGCAGAAAGTTTGTATCCTGAATGGGGGAATCTCGATGAAAAGGAAAAAGAAGAAAAAGGTAAGTACTAAATTATATGAATATACTACAATCTATAATATTTATATAATAAATCAGATTTAATTTAATGTAATATAAATAAAAATATTTCAATAAAATTATTTGTATTGAAATGGTACCGCCCCTTCGGTAACAAAATAGTTAGCATAGTTGTCTCTTGTTTCTATCTTGTTTCTATGCCTCCAGAAGTAACATTTCTCCCATGAAACTGCAAATCATTTAATTGAACATTGAAATTCTCTTCAGTCTCCTCGTAATTACACCCATCTCTTTTTCTTACGAAATTATGGAGAATGCAGCATGCCTTCACAATATCGTCACAAAATTCTGGTTCAACCAAAATGGCAGTATGTAATACTCGCCATTTATTTGTAAGTACCCCGAACGCACATTCGACTGTTCTCCTCGCTCTCGATAGTCGGTAATTAAATACACGCCTAGTTTCATTAAGACCACGACCTGGAAAAGGTCGCATTACGTTTGTATGAAGGCCAAAAGCTTCATCAGCAACGAATACAAAGGGTTGTATATTATTTTCGGAAGATGGCAATGCTCTGGGTTCTGGAATTTCAAGTAAATTTGAGTATAATTTTTTTCCAAATACACTTTCCCGAAACACAGTTGGATCAGCCTCCCTTCCATAGGCACCAACATCAATCGAAATAAAATTTAAATTGGCATCTACCACAGCCATCAACACAATAGAAAAATATTTTTTATAGTTAAAATACAGCGAACCAGCGTGGTTTGGATTTTTGCACCTGATGTGCTTGCCATCTATAGCACCAAGACAATTCGGAAAATTGGTTTTTTTTATAAAATAAATCTGATATTTGTAACCAGGTTTCTTTTGTAGGTTTTGGCATTTCATCTTCTAATAGCACTGACCATAATATTTTACACGTTGTTTTTACAATTCCATTGATTGTGCTTTTTCCTAGGGCCGTATTTAGGGGGGAGCTACAGGGTACTGTTGCCCCGGGCGGCTGAATATGAGAGGGCGGCTAATTTTTTTATATTTTCAACATTAATTAATGATCTAAAATTTTTGAAGTGAAACTTCTTTACAAAACACACACACACACACACACACACACACACACACACACACACACACACACACACACACACATACCGGTATAGGGTATCTTGTGAACATCCACCCTATAAAATCAACTTAGAACTAAAATTCTAATACCATAATACAAAGAAAAAAATATAGAAAGTAGACCTGTACTTTAATTTCATTTTTCAATAAATAAAACCAACACACAAAATGGTACATTAAAGACATCCGCCCTTATGAACTCCAATTATCTAAGGTAGTTAGGAACCTAGTAACCTCCAAAGAAATGTTGTATAAATACCTGTGTAAAAGAGTCAAGAATAATAATAACAATTAATTGATTAATTCTTTCACTTAGTTCTTTTTTCTTTAATAATACAATTTATAATAATTATATTTTAGTATACCTAGATATATTATTACTATTACATTTTTTAGATTTTTATTCTTTACAAAAGTAGGTAGTTGTATAACATTATTGATTCACCTATTATTTTTTATTTTTTTTTTTAAATATATTATTGTTTAATTGATTTTTTTATGAGATTTGCAACCTGGAATTTAATTTTCTTCCAACTTCTTTTTTTTAGAGCAGGTTCATTTTTTATTGCCAATAAGCAGTCATGTTGCTATGGTATCTTATGTAATGCTATAAATTTTCCCATTGCACGTTTGATAGCATTAATTTCTGAATTACTCCACTTAACATAATCATTTCTAGTAGACTTAGTTACCACTCTTATCTTTTTATTGTCTGGTTCAAATGAATCATCACTATCACATGATTCTTTATTACATATTCCTGTAAACATTACAAATATATTAAATTAACTATATATTTATGACAGTTATTGTATCCAAAATAAATACGCTACCATTTGAATTTGCAGGCCTTTTAATTAACTTTTTCCCCTGTTTTGTGTCTTTAACTGTTTTAGGTGGTACATAATAAGACTCATTGTCACATTTTTTAGTCAAAATCCTTTCTTTGGAAATTGAATCATCGTTGTTTCCTTCTGTGAACAATTCAAACAATTGAAATATTATTTATTATACATAATATATTATAATTTATAATATAAATGATATTAATTTAATTAATATATAATAATATAGTGCTATACACTAATACCTACCACTATCATCTTTTTCATCCTCATCTTCTGTATCATTAGGCATCATATATTCATCAAATTCCTCTAATGTTTTCCCTCGTAGTTCATGCACATTTCCAGATTCCATTGCTAATAATATTTTGCTGATTCGACTAATTTGTAAAGTTTCATCTGGTAGCTTATAATAGTCATTGTGTATAGCTAAATCATGACCCATAAAATTAGCCAGTTGTTCCTTATCGTTTGACGTAAGATTTAATAGTTGAGACATAGTTGCAATGTGCTTCCTTAATTTAGTAGATGTTAAAAGGTCTGGTGAAGATGCTTTACATTCAATTGCAGCTTTTTGTAAGCAGTCTGATCCATGATAAACTCCTACTACGGTAAATGGTATGGCAAAAATATGTTCATTTGATTCCAAAATATTGCATTCGTTTCTTATTTGAATCAAGAGATCCAAGGATTCCTTCATATCTGATGTCAATAACACTGGAACACCTCTACCTCTTTTGCCACGGATTACAAACCTGACAAAATATTCGGATAGCTTAGCTTCTACGTCTGTTAAAGATTTATGGATTTCTTCTTGCATTTTTGTTTTACTGCGGTTTAAATAATCATGTAATTTAATTCTTTGAACTTCTCCAGATCTACGTCGGTTTAATAAAATAATCTTTGTAAGTAATGCTTGACATACCATTTTGTAAGTATTTTGATTTATTTCTCCATTTTTTATTAAATTAACTCCAGTAGATAGTTGATTGCAAATAAATGTATGTAGAATAGTTATATCTTTAGCATCTGAAAGTGTGACTGATTTATTAAACTTTTTTTTGTTCAAATCTTGTCCGGCATTAGATGACACAGAATACTTCCATTCCTTTTGAAAAATTTGATAAAAATGTTTAACTTTTTGTAATTATTCTTGATTTGAATCTTCAATAATTATCTGGCTCTCTAAAATGTCTGCACATTGAAGTATTGAATGTCCAATTTTCATTGCTACTGATGGATATAAATATGTATTTTTTTCTTCATCGTATCCACTTAGTTGGTTTGCTGCATCTACTAGTTTTATAATGTTTGGGCTCAAAAAAATCCTTGAAATCAGTCAAATCTGGCACCATTGATCTTAAGACTGTTAAAAATTTACTCAACTGTCTCATCCGTTGTGAAATATAACCCACTAAATGATGTTGTCGGTGATTTTGTAAAAGCCTAGCGCCAAATGAGCATATAAGGTTATCATTTTGAGCTACAAATGATACTTCATCAGATTTCATGCTACCAAATACTTCTTCGTGCAATTTTGTAAAATCATTAGTGGTTTGCAATAACATTGCACTTTGCATTATTTTATTTCTTTTCTTGGGTAGACCTGCAGTTTCTGAACATTGTGATTCTTGAAATATACACCTGTTTGCATGACGATAGAGTTTCTTTTTTTTGAAAAATTTAAAACAGTGCTTACAGGGTAAGTAATCATTTGTGTCAACTTTATCATGGGATTTTGGGCGTCTGCCAACAATAATAGATCCTTGTTTTTGTTCCAAAACCTTTCTGTTATAGTAAAGATTGCCCTTATTTTTAATTAGCTCTAGACATTTTAATCTCTCTTGAGATTTTTTTGGTTGGGTAATAAATGATCTTACATCTTCTTCTAGAGCATGTTGGCGTTCTAAGTGCCGAGGAAAATTTGAAACAAGAAGTTCGCAGTATAGACAGTATACCCTTTTATCTCTTACTAACTTATTCTGGTTTTTAGGTTGTTTTTTTGCACGTTGAACATTTAATAATGTCTCATTATTTTCAATTTTATCACTTTGTTCGGTGTTCAATTGAAAGGAAGTTTGAGTTAAATCATCAATGTCACTTACTTCAAATTCAGAATCAATATTATTTTCAAAATGTGGTATATATCCAGGGCTACTGTAGAATTCATCAGAAGATAATTCTTCATATTGAGGAATATCGTGTGTGTCAGTTATGTCTGAATTTTTAGATACTTGTAGACCGTGGTATCTCTTTGCAGATCTAGATGATTGTTTAGAAATCACTGACATCTTAACATGTTCTTTTTCTAAAAATAAAATAACACTGTTATTTATCATAGTTTTTTGAACGAATATTTATTTTATTAAATACGTTAATATAGTTAAACTCTAAATTAACTTTATATATTGTCCATTTGTTCATATATTTACTGTTTACTGTTAACTAAATGTTCAAAAATATTAATAGATTTTAATATAGATACATAAAAGAATATCTAATAAAGACATTAAAGTATTCATTATAAATTTTTACTTATTCTTCAAAATACATTTAAAATTTGCAAGTGCAGGTACAAATAAAAAAATATTTAAACAAGAATTTGTTTTATACCTTCAGAAATAGGTGTATTAGTCAAATCAGATGTTTTAGCAACAGGGGAATCATCATTGTCAATTTCAATATTAATCGGTAATGTACTGGCTGGAGGAATTTTCTGACTACAAACGTTAATATCTTTACTGTTAACCAAACGATCAAAAGTATCTAAAAAATAAAAATATCAAACGATTTTAATATATAAATAAAAGAATATCTAATAAACACATAAAAGTTTTCATTGTTAATTGTTACTTTTTCTTCAAAATACATTTAAAATTTGCAAGTGCAGGTACAAATAAAAAAATATTTAAACAAGAATTTGTTTTATACCTTCAGAAATAGGTGTATTAGTCAAATCAGATGTTTTAGCAACAGGAGAATCATCATTGTCAATTTCAATATTAATCGGTAATGTACTGGCTGGAGGAATTTTCTGACTACAAACGTTAATATCTTAACTGTTAACCAAACGATCAAAAGTATCTAAAAAATAAAAATATCAAAAGATTTTAATATACACATAAAAGAATATCTAATAAACACATAAAAGTATTCATTGTTAATTGTTACTTATTCTTCAAAATACATTTAAAATTTGCATGTGGAGGTACAAATTAAAAAATATTTAAACAACAATGTATTTTATACCTTCAGAAAGAGGTGCGTTAACTAAATCAGACGTTTTAGTAGAATTATCATTGTCCATTGCATTATTTACTTCAAATGAATTAATTATTGGTAATGTACTGGTTGTATGAGTTTTCTCATCAGAAAGAATTATATTTTTACTGTTAATTAAATGTTCACAAGTTTCTAAAAAACAATAACAGATTTTAATGTACATATAAGAGTATGTAATACTTTCATAAATACAGTTAGGTCATACACTGCAAAATATATTTCAAGTAGGTATGCAAATATCTACAGACTACAGCTACAAATAGAAAAAATGTTAAATAACCATGTATTATATAGGTACCTTCAGAAAAAGGTACATTAGCCAAATCGAATATTCAGTAACAGAAGACTCATCATTATTTATATCAAATTTGTTAATTAATGTAGATAAACTGTCTGGAATATTTTCATCAGAAACTATCACACTTTTATTGTTGATTATATGTTCGCAAATTTCTAAAAAAAAAATCATCTAATTTCAATATACATAAAATAATATCTAATAAATACATATAAGTATTCATAGTTAATTGTTATTCTCAAAATTAAATTTCAAATATGCTAATGTCTACAGGTACAAATAGCAAAATTATAAACAACTATCTATTTAATACCTTCTGAAAAAGGCACATTAATCAAATCAAACATTTCATGAACAGAAGACTCATCATTGCCAATTTCACTATTTATTTTAAATTCGTTAATCAACGTTACTATACTGGCTATAGGAGGATTCTCATCAGAAACTATTATACTTATATTTTTAATTAAATGGTCAAAACTTTCTAAAAAATAAAAATATCAACAGATTTTATTATCCATATGCGACAATTATTCATTGTTAATTATTACCATTGATTATAAATTATTTATAATCAATGTTATTACCTATTCTACAAAATATATTTAAAGTATGCAAGTGCAGGTAAAAATAGACAAATATTTAAACAATCATATATTAAAATACATACCTTCAGAAATAAGTGCAGTATTAGTCAAATCAGACATTTTAGCAACAGGAGAATCATCATTGTCAATTTCATTACTAAATTCAAATGCATTATTAATAGTTGGTAATGTTATGTTGGCAGGAGGAGTTTTATCTTCTGTAACTATCACACATTCACTGCTTGTTATAGTTTTACTAATTTCTAAAAAAATAAATTTATTCAACAGATATTTTAGAAAGTTATTAAGTTTAATAGTTTATAATAAACCTATAATATATTTTAAATATAATGAGTAACAAACAATATAAATCTGTATCTAGAATTTAG
Organism: Aphis gossypii; assembly: GCF_020184175.1. Lineage (NCBI taxonomy): Eukaryota > Metazoa > Arthropoda > Insecta > Hemiptera > Aphididae > Aphis > Aphis gossypii. The sequence continues at coordinate 8,185 of NW_026083001.1, forward strand.
TTTATTTGATAGATAGACTAGGTGGAAAATAGTTTTTAAAAAAAACCTTGTATAGTATACCTTTGGAAACACTTTCTACTGTTTTTGAATTTATGGTATTTTTCATTTGATGTTGCAAAAATGTTTCAGTCACAGATTTTCCTATAATGTAAAATTATAATCATAATAACTGTATTTATTAATAAACGTTTTATAAATATTTTAAGTATATGGACCTATCTAATGGGTATTTTTTTAAAGCAATCAGGCAGTATTTATTATAATTATTATTTACTAGGAACATAAGTAGTTGATTATACAATTTTAATCACAGTTTTATTTTTTATTCTATTAATATTTTCACTGTCAAATATACATTATACCTACACCTTTTTTTAAATTTATTTATTTAATATATTCTTATTTCAACTATATTTATATAATAAATACAATAGAAATTACATGGATTATAAGTTGATACCTGCTCTCAATAAGCCGAAAGCTTGTGTTGAGAGTAAGGAATTTAAGTAGCTAAAAAAACTATTATTTAATTTTACATATAGCTGATATTCCTTTATGAAATTTAATATAATAATATTATATAAATTCAAAATTTTTTTTTTTTATAATATTATATTTTTAATTATAACAAGTGTAATTTTTTTTTTTTTAACATAGGTGTGTGTTTCATACTTATAACAACGACATAGATAATATTATTATAACATAAAAATAAATAATTAATAAAATAATAATAAATAATTTTTGAAAATTGTATTCAAGTTCAAGATAGAGAATATATGGTGAGATAAAATTGAATGTCATGATATAAAATATTATATAAAATGAATTGGTGGATTTAAAAAATAAATCGTGATTTTATATTCCCTAAAGGCTAAAAGGAGTTGTAAAATTATTATTATTAATATGAAAATCAAAAACATACTTCCTTTTTTTAGCACTTTGGCAAGATACTTCCTTCTGTCTTTCCATTTAACCATACAGGATTGACCAATTTTAACATTCTTATCTAAATCTTTAGATTGACACATGTATAGTATGTTATATTCAACGAACTGTACAGCACTCCATTCTATTTAATAAGATGTACACATATTAATTTCTAAAGACTTGTCTATTAGTATCTTTTATTACATATTTATATTACGTATATTAATTTTTTTTTTTTAAATGTTAGTGTTAGTGTTTGCTTTTTCAATTAAAATAAGAGTTTGTTGGAACATTAAACTAATTATTAAAGATTAAAAGGTACATTATTACATTAACTTGTATTTTACATTTATATGTCATAAATTAGGTACCTAGTAGGTCAGTATAAACTATAAGGGCAAGTAAATTTATTTTTATAGAAGGGAAATAATTAAATGGACCATCAGAACAAAAATAAAAAAAAAAAAATTTCCAAGGGAGGATTGTTTTAAAAGTTTTTTTTTGATACAATTTACAGTTAGTTTCGCCAAAAATATTTTGGATATACCTTACGATTTTACAAAGTGTCTCTTTTTAGTATAACTTACTGTTTTTATGTGTATTTCACAACCTTTTGCAGTTAAAGTGATTGGATTATTAACATTGAGATTAAAGAGTAGTTTTTTATAATAAATTAGAGATATATTTGGTACTTTGGGGGTGAGTGGATCAATGAAAATTCCTAGTAACAAAAAAAAAAAAAGTGGGAAAGTGGGTACTGAGTATCGCTCTGCTGTGTAGTAGAGATGGAGAGTAGATCACTGGTCACTATAATGGATGTGTTAAATTTGAATGCAATGACAGGGCAGGTATCATTGTATACGAAAAACGATTCTGACCGGAAATAATTTGTCAGTCAATGATAATTAGTTAAATATATTATATTATTACCTATATTTAAATTGTAATGTATCGTTATTTTACGCGATTTCGTAAAAAATTAAATTTCATACGCTCATAAAATTTTTTTATGATTTTTTTTTACTACGATAAGTACAACTTATAATAAACCTTGTATTAAATTTTAAAGATTTTTTGGAAAGCCAAATTTTTTTTATCGGCATTTTAAAAAAAAACTTTAAAAAGTCGAAAATTTCAATTGTTTATGAGTAGCCTAAAAAAAGTCAAAATATTTTGAAAACTTAATCGTAAGCAGATAACGCTAATATAAACATTTGGTGAAAATTTTAAGTATTTACAATGATTGGTTTTTGAGTTACAACAAAATTAAAAAATCGATTATGTCGAAAAATGGCTATGCGTAAAAATTTCCGATTTTCCGTTATTTTTTCAGGGATTTTCCCGATGCTTGTGAAAATTACTGGAAATTTTTTACTTTCGACCCCCAAAATACTAACTAGATGAATTTTCATTTTCAAAGAGGGCCTGAAGTCAAAAATCGAAGCATTATTACTACTCCAAAACGTGATGACAGACACAAAAATAAAAAAACACACATCGTTGTAAAAACAATACATTCATCACTCTGTTCAGAATCTAAAAAATAATAAAGAAAATGGAATTTCTACGCAAAACCAGTTTTTTACAATATCGATATTGTGTTTTTGGTGTAACCCAAAAATAATAACCGTATAGATACTTTAAATGTTCACTAATATGACATTTTCCCATACAATGATACCATTTCAAAAATAGATGACTCTTTTTGAGAAATTTATATGCATGAGATAATTTCGACCTATTTTTTATTTTTTTCCTATAACTATAGCCAATATAGGTTGGTAATTAAATACATTTTGTTTCAAAAAGCTTGAAAATGTAATTTAAGATTCCTAATAAGTTGTTATAATACCAGTTCAATAAATATTAAAGATACATAATAGGTATACATGATTTTGTTTGATAAGCATTTAAAGTTAAAATGATGAAAAAATTCATCAAAATCACAACAATTTGCAAATTATTTAATACTTAAAAAGCTCGTTAAAGTTATAAAATGTCAAATGTTCAATTTTTATAGCCAAGGGTTGAACATTTTTCTATAAAATGTACAAAAATTTTTTTTAAATAATTTATGTTAAAACTTAAAATTGAACGAAATTACATATTTAAACGAAGATATTTTAGTTACCTATTTTATTCTAATAAAAATATATTATTCGGGGTACTTGACATATTTAGAGAATAGTATTATAATTTATAGTTTATACATAATATACAATAACATTTTTAAAAGCATTATTTTTGGCGAAGATTAATTCAACTTACTGGGTAATCTACTTATTATAATACCTATATTATTACTATAAGAAAAAAAAATTACTTTGATAGCAATATAAATCACATATTAGTGAACCATTCTTTTTTTTTAAATTATTTCTTTTACATAATTTTGAGTCATTACAAACGTAAATGTTTGAAAAAAATCGGTATATTATTTATAGATAGTTGTCATTTTTAAATTTTTAAATGTTTTGAATAACAACAACATACATTTTTAATTTAATATTCCTAAACAAAATATTATTCGGAGTATTCCGATATACTATTCATATACATCAGATTTTTAACACGTAGTTATACTTAATAGTTATAATTTTATAAGTATTTATAGTTAAGATGTGCGGAGTACTGAGTAGTGAACTATTAATGGTCCAATAATTATTAATTTAACACCTCACATCTAAACTTTAAACACTTATATTAACTAATAAACTTCTGTACCAAAAATACATTTTTAAACACCGAATTACTAAATAATTAAGTACTAAAACACTTACCGTCAATAACAGCACTTTTCTTGGTTCTGGTTTTCATTTTAATCGTGAAAATTAGTACAACAACATTAAAATATTAAATATAAGTAACTCAATATATTAATTGATAAGTATAATATATAGAAAAAAAATGTATACTGGAATTAAACATTAACACAACACGGGTAAACAGTTAATATAAACAGAAAACAGTGACCAAAAAAATTAAATCGTAACCAATTAAATCATCACCGGCAGACATAATAATTACGAACAGCGGACGACAAACAAGTGAGACGATTGACAAAGTCTAGACTATCGAAATGATATAGGCCGATAAAATATTATAAAAATACACAAAAAAAAAAAATTTATTTGGTAAAACGTCGCTTGATAAAAAATTAAGCCAATGAACCCGACGACCCCCACCAACTTAATACTATCATACAAGCATTTCATTTAATATTATAATAAATAAGCATAATCGATATTATGTATACTATAAATTATTATAGGATCGAAAACGAAATATTCGCTCCCCCCAACCATCAAGATTTACACACAGTATGTAAAAGTGGAAGTTATAAAGGTGCAAACTTCCTCGTCCTAGTCAGATGTCACACAGCTTCGTTGGTTAGAATATTTTCTTGCAATATTTACACACAATGAATCTAATGTACTTTATGAACTCCGGACGTAAAGTACGATAATTTTATATCGACATTTATTATATCGTGTTCGTAGCTATATTTAGTACATTACAAGATCGTCTTCGACGATATTTACAATTTACCATTGTCCATTTCCAAGTTAATAATTATTATTTTATTGCAATACAATATGATTGAAAAGTCATTAACAACCTATATTACTATAATTGGTAACATCATATCGATCGTGCATTTACATTTTCGCTAAAAATAGATTATTGGTTATTTATCTTTATACGTTATCATTTACACACATTGAATTTAAAACGTTTCGCGTTTTACGATGTAACGTAATGTTTTAAAGCAGATAAATCAAAATAGTTTGTTTTCATGCGATTAATAGATCTTTAAGAGCCCATGATGTCGGTTGATCCAGAAAAATTACTTAAAAGTATGTCCATGGCCGCATTTAAGATTTAGCCGCCCCGTGTAATCAAATTCTGCCGCCCCTCCCGTTTCAGTTTACATAAATAATAATAATTTTTGTTAAACAAATAACAATTAATGACGTGTACAAACAGCTTGCAGTTACAGAAAAATAAATTAAGAATCAAGAATTTACCAATTGAAAAAAGAAAACCAATAATATATTTTGATTTTTTTTTTTAATCAGTATTTATAACATATAATAGTAATTAGTAAAGTTAGGTCACTATAATTATATAGGTAAATACGTTTAAATGGTTAAGTTCTGCGGACAATATCTTATTAACATTTTTTCACTATATTCTATAATGAAAATCAAATCAAACTAATTTTATTGAATAAATTCAAATATTTTTACTATAATTTTTAATTTTGAAAGGTAAAATAATATTTATTTTTCTATTTATATAAGTACTTATTGTAATTATTAATTGTATGAAAAAATGATTAAAACTTTAAGTTATTGAACATATAATATGTACAGAACTGGAAGTGGTCAAAACACTTAAAACCAATAAAAAATAGTTTTATTTACAAAAACCTAAATACCTCGTTTTCAGCTCCGATTTGAAGATAGTTAGCGATATCAAGACGATTACCCGTGTCAAATACTCAAACCCAAATTTTCCGGCATTATGCGGCAATGATATGATATATTATAGTTTTGAAAAATTCGTACAAAAAACTATTGTCTCTTAAGCTCTAAAAGTTACGTCCCTAGACAATGGTTAGGCCCCTTCAAAAAGTTCCCTGTAGTTGGGGTACCTTCGAACCCAACCAAATATATTTTTCAAAAACCTTAGTAGTCGTTCGACGTGTCGGAAACTCAAGATTCTAGTATTTTGGAAGACGCTAATCAAAAGTGATGTCTTCTGTAAGCCTGTAGACCGTAAGCGTCGTTTTTACCCCACTTTGGGGCCTTGGAATTCCGAAATTTGAGTTTTTTAGTCGAGTGTTACTCGGCCGGGTTTCGATGTAGGGGCATAGTTTCTTCACGAAAAGTTTTGTTTTAAGTCATTTTACATAAAGCTTTTCGGTGGTCGATGGCTACTTGTGCCCCCCCCATGGATATTTTGAAAAATGTTTAGTTTTTGTACCACGTTTCTGAAATTCGCAAGTTCAGCTGTTTGTTGGTTGGTGATAAAAATCAGAGTCTTGTGTCGACACTGTAGGAGCCTTTTTTACCCCTCTTTTTGGCGTTAGAGTTAAGATTTTGTGGTTTTTGGACTTTATAGCCACGGAAAACTTAAATTTTAGGTTATTAGAGCAGTTTTTTCTACGTATCGTTTAGACATTTTTGTCAAAAATCGAACGGTATCAAAACCGAGGGAATCGGACGCTTCGTTGGGGAGTTATGATTTTTTTTTTCTTTTTTGGCACTTAGATTTTACCACAGATATAATATACTAATAGTATTAGTAAAATATATCTGTGGATTTTACATATTTTCCGAACTTTTTGAACTTGAGAATTTGTTCAATCTTTTCGAAATTCGAGTACTGACTCATAAATACCAAGACGAGTTATAAAGGTTCTATGGTCAAAATGCGTAGGATTATTATTTACCGTGTAATCAGGGTGCAAAAATAGTCGAAAATCGAATCGCTTGTTTTTTCGTGTGCGCATACGTTTCTTTATGGTATACCCCCGTCTAACGATTTAACGAATTATCTTTTTGAACTTTTTTTTCGTTTTTACTATTTTTCAAAAAATCAAAAATATACATATTATGTAGCTCGTTAAAGGGATAAATATAATGTCTTACGACTTTTGTCCTATCTCTCGCGTGTTTTCTGGAAAACAGCTCGTAAACGAGATTTTTCATATTTCGAAATTTTCAAAAATTTCATATTTCAAAAAATGTTGACATCAGATACGTCAGTATATAATATATGTTATTTTAACAAGATTTAAACACTTTGAATCTAATGTACCTTATGAATTTATTCCGGACTTAATATACGTTTATTTTAATATCAATTCATAACATAATAAAGTAGGTATTTGAGAAGGAAGTCATTAAGGTGCAACCATCCTCGTCCTAGTCAGATGTCACAGAGACACGTCGGTATATATGTTATTTTAACAAGATTTACACACTTTGAATCTAATGTACTTTATGACCTCCGGGCTTAAAATACAATTATTTTAGAACTAATTCATAGGTAACATCATACGTTGGTGTAGAAAGAAGGAAGTCATAAAGGTGCAAAATTCCTCATCCTAGTCAGATGTCACAGAGACACGTCGGTATATATGTTATTTTCACGAGATTTACACACTTTGAATCTAATGTACCTTATGAACTCCGGCCTAAAATACGTTTATTTTAATATCAATTCATAATATAATAAAGTAGGTGTTTGAGAAGGAAGTCGTATAGGTGAAAATTCCTCGTCCTAGTCAGATGTCACAGAGACACGTTGTCAGATGTCACAGAGACACGTCGGTATATATGTTATTTTAATAAGATTTACACACTTTGAATGTAATGTACCTTATGAACTCCGGGCTGAAAATACAATTATTTTAGAATTAATTCATAGGTAACATCATACGTAGGTATGTAAAGAAGGAAGTCATAAAGATGTGAAATTCCTCGTCCTAGTCAGATGTCACTGAGATGTACCTTATGAACTCCGGGCTTAAAATACGTTTATTTTAATATCAATTCATAACATAATAAAGTAGGTGTTTGAGAAGGAAGTCATAAAGGTGCAACCATCCTCGTCTTAGTCAGATGTCACAGAGACACGTCGGTATATATGTTATTTTCACGAGATTTACACACTTTGAATCTAATGTACCCTATGACCTCCGGGCTTAAAATACAATTATTTTAAAATTAATTCATAGGTAACATCATACGTTGGTGTAGAAAGAAGGAAATCATAAAGGTGCAAAATTCCTCGTCCTAGTCAGATGCCATACAGCTTCGTTGATTAGAATATGTTCTTGCAATATTTACACACTTTGAATATTATATACCTTATAAATTCCGGGCTTCATATATGATTATTTTAAAATCTATTCATAACATAATAATGTAGGTGTGTAATTTAGAAAGTCATTAAGGTGCAAACTTCTTCGTTCTAGTCAGATATCACATGGACTGTATTGTATTGATTGTATTTATTGTATGGACTATTAGTTGGATGATTTTTCTAAAATATTAAATATCATAGTCTGAACACTCTGAACGGATTACGGAAATATTATATTGAATTTAATTAGAATTAAGAATTTCACAGTTTTATAAGTTCCTTATTCATACCCTTACAAGTTATCTTATTATATAATTAACAAAATCAACTGTAGGTATGTAATTCATGGAATTCAGAAGGTACCTAAATAGTTCTATAATATTTTAATAATTTTCAATATGTTTTAATATTGTTGATGTATGGTTTAATAGGTGTTTGGTGATTTCTTACGTTTAGAAAATATTGTTACCATATAAACTGATTTTTATGTATTTTAATGTTGTAATATTTTTGGAGTCAATAGTAACGTCCCCTGACGTAGACGTGTAAAATATTAAATAATATTCATTTGGATGCTTTAATAGCGCTTATACTTTTTTAGCATGGTCAAACATCATAAACCTGTGTAAATCTCAAAGTTTTGCGCCGCCTATAGTCAAAAATTGGTACTATTTAACACACCGGCGTTACACACAACAGTGTGATTTTGGACCTTATGGATTTCGTCCTTCGAAAGACATTTTATTGGTTAAAAATTTGTTTCGATTAAGAAAATGGCATCAACTCTTGTGGCCTCCGGGTTACGGAGGTCACTATGACACTCGGAAGTCATAATGCCGGCTTGTATCTCGATTGTGGATGTCATAAGATACGCTATACAAACCCACACACACACACACACACACACACACACACACACACACACACACACACACACACACACACACAAAACGGTTAGGTAACGGTCGAGCACTGTCGATAGTCTGTCGATGGTCATGAAATCTGATTTGTCGTTTGGGAATTCTGAACCACGGTACAACAGTCAAAGTGATTTCTTTTGTTATCACCGTTGCCCGCGTGGTTTGCTTTGTTAACTGTACAATATTATCAATATTATAAATCTATAGATCAATCGTTATTCTGTAATCTGTGGTAATATATTTATTTTGTGACGGATATGTATTATGTGGTCACACTAATACTACAGAAAATTAATTATTTAACATTTTCGTAATTATTTATTTAAATAGTGACCAGTGACTTTTTGTGAGCTGTGACAAACTGACAACATACATTCAAAAGAGGTTTGTATTCTATTTATAAGCATAAGCATAGTATAATATAGTTTTGCACGAATGCTTGTAGACTACAAAGTACAAGCGATATATTTTTTATACTACTTTCAATGCGCTATTTAGCTTTATAAACTGTAGAATGACGGGAAAAAATAGACTCAGTGGTGCTGCTAATCGAAAAAAATCTAAAGAAAAAAGAGAAAAGCTTAAAAATGTTATCATGAAATCTGCAAAAATTAATCATTTTTTTTAAGAAAACAGATTTACCAGGTATTATTGCCTATTTTTTTTTACTAAAATAGTTAAATTAATGTTATATATTTAATAACTTTTTAGAGGACAGCTCTATAGACAACATTGCATGTAGTTCAATATCAAACATTGTTCATTGCAGTGAAAATACTTCAAGTACAACTTTTGAAATTTTAGAATCACCTTGGAATAGTTTGAATTCTAAAGAACACTCCACTGAAAAAGGTTTTAGCTTTTTGATATATAAGCTATAGTGAACAAAATTTAACACAAATCTGCTTTTTTGTTTCAGAAGTTATTGAAAATGTGTTTGAAAAATATTCAGAAGACCAATTGTTCGCGCCGAACAAATCGGACCGCTACTCTGGACAACGATAACCGTCTTTATCTCTCCCGTCTCCCCTGTACTCCACTCCGTCCTCTACGTGTTAATTGTCAATTATCTTAATATTATTATACTATCTATATATTTATTCTCTTTGTTTTCCTATTATATTATTTAAATTATTGGTCGGCCTTTTCCGCATATGTTTATTATCATATTTTCGTATTATTTTTTTTGTCTCTTGTTAATTATTATCATTATTGTTGTTACTCTGCGGCCAACGCCCTTTTTTTTGTATTACTATTATTGTTTTTTCTTACGTACCGTTTTTGTACGGTTTTCGTGTTCTGATGTTTTTTAGTCGCATTGAGCGCAATCACGGATTTTTTCCATTTGTTATTATTATTATTCGTCCGTGATCTTTCACTCACGGACTGTCTTCACTGTGAAGAATCAAATAAACACCCTCATACCACGACCCACTTCGTAAGTTTCTTCACCTCATCCATTCATTCACCATAGCCAGCGTCCTCCGAGTACTGTGCGACGCGACTTCACCACCACGGCAGTACCACCACCGAGAGCGTCACCGCGTAAGACCGCCAGCACCCACTGTGGGTTGTGTGAGAGGCCGCCCCGGTCGTCCAGTTGTACCCGTCACCAGCCAACCAGTCCCCAGCCTGCCAACACCTGCCTTAATTATAAGTAGTTTTTAAGTTGTCCCATTGATAGTTCCCCCCTGTGGTCATTGCACCAGACCGGATCGACCACAGGGCCCCTCGGCCCCATTAACTAAATTGTATCATCCTGCTTCCCTTGTGCTCTATTATATATCTGTGTCTCGTCCCGTTCCTCCGTGTTGTCACCGAACGCAATATTGCCTACCTATATGATATAAGGCGCGAACATATTTGGTTGCCTACCCGCCCCGTAGCCGGCGTTTAGCGTCAGACTTGGCCGGCCTTGGCTCCTCTCGTTCTCGAGCAGTCTCGAGTGGTCCTTCGAGAGCCCCAGTGTTGGGCGCATACACCAATGTATAATAAATTCTAACAGTCTACCACAAGAAAATGCTGTATTGTATGAACCAAAGACACAAATCAATGATGATGAAATGTACAATACAACAATTAGGTATTATTCATTATAATGAAATTTATTAAATGATAAATTTAATTATAGTAAGGTACAATTTTTGTAGACTTTTATCTTTTTAATACATTTTAGCAATGATCCAGCTTTATGGGAAATAAATGATAGGACAAAAGATTATATTTCTATACATGGTTTTACACAGAATGTTGAAAAATTGAACTTTTCAAAATCAAAAAGACGTTATCAGGGGATTGTAAGAGGCAAATTTCAGGATTATTTTAGATATTGTACATCTAGTTTGTTTTATAGTGTTCTAAGAAATGAAGAAAAAGTAAAGAGACATTTTCTTCTTTACTCTGAAAGTACAGGAAAACTATATTGCGTTCCTTGTCGGCTGTTTGATGGAGTATCCAGTTTTTCTACTCATGGATTTTCTGATTGAAAAAAAGCAAGAGTTAAACTTTCTTCTCATGAAAATTCAAATCATCATAGATCTTGTGTTTTAATAATGAAAAATAGAAGTGACGTTTTAAAAAGAATTGATTCAAAATTATTGCTTCAAATGGATACAGAAATTCAGTACTGGACAAAAGTGTTAACTAGAGTAGTTGCCGTTGTCAATCATTGTCTTCAAGAGGATTGTCATTCAGAGGAGATAATGAAATATTTGGTTCAACACATAATGGTAATTTATGATGGCCATTGAATTTATTGCAGAGTTTGATCCTTTTTTGGCTCAACATATAAAAACATATGGACATTTAGGAAAAGGTCATACATCATATCTGTCTTTCCACACTTATGAACAATTTATTATTGTTATGGCAAATCAAGTAACTGATCAAATCATAAAAGAAGTTCACAAAGCACGTTATTTTTCAATAAGTATGGACTCAACTCCAGATATTTCTCACAAAGATCAACTCTCTTTTATTTTACGCTATGTGTCTGAAAATGGAAAGCCTGTAGAACGTTTTTTATGTTTTATTGAAAATAGTGGTCATAAGGCAAAAGAATTGACAGATGCAGTTTTGACTGTAATTAACTCCTATAACATTGACATATCTTACCTTAGAGGACAAACGTATGATAACGCAATGAATATGTCTGGACAATATAGTGGATTACAAGCTAGGATTAAAGAAATTAATCCTTTGGCTGATTACATACCATGTTCAGCACACTCATTAAACCTCATTGGTAGGTTGGCAAGTTGTTGTAAAAATGCTTGTAATTTTTTTAATTTACTTCAAAGTATTGTAATGATAGCCACATATAACGCTATAATAGTGGCATCATCATAATCCCTTACATGTACATAGTCGCACATATGTTCAGTAAATTATTCACACGATAGTAAACATATGTGGTCAGACACTGTTATGTCCTTTGACCATTATATAATTTTATTACACCACCGGCTCTAAAGACACCCATCAACCATCAGGCTCTGGTACACGACGTCACTCTCCCTGCGTACGCCTATGGCAGTGGATGTACGTTAAGAATTTCAATAATATGTACTTATTAGTCGAATCTGTTTTTATTAGTGATTAATAATAAAAGTGTTGTAATATCATCGATAGTATGTTATTTTTCCTTTGATTAATACTAAGTATATCCATCGAATACCGGACAATCAAACAAGGGTAAGTTAATTCACTTTATTATACAAATCCTTATATATGTATCTACATGCGTGTGCAGATATATACATAAGAGGGTAGTAATTCAGATTGTGTGCGCAATATATATAAATGGTAAATCTCACATAAATTAAAAGATTAATAATAATTATAACTAAAGAATTAATAATATAAAATATATATTGTGCAACTACGACCATTTTTGATTTACTACAGTATATATACTTTTTTTTCAACTTCTACTAGTCGATGGGAAATACTATCAGCTTCAGTAAAAGAGTTATCTACAACACGTTGGTCTGCACGAGAAGATGCATGTAGAAGTTTAAATAATAATTGGGATAGAGTAATCAGTGCTCTTAAAGAAATTAAAAATAATGATAAACAAAAGGCACAAACGCGATGTGAAGCAAAAGGTATTTTAAAAAGTTTGGCTTGCTTTGAAAACAATTTCATGTCAATATTTTGGGGAGATCTTCTTGGACGTTTCAATGCTGTAAGTAAAAAGTTACAGTCAATTGATATTGACTTGTATTTAGTGGTTGAATTGTATAAATCGCTCATTCAATATATCTCTAATCTTTGTAATGAAAAAATGTTTAAAATGTATGAAGATCGAGCTTCTAAATTACATGGAGGTAACACAGAATATAAATTAGATGTACATAGGAAGAGGAAAAGAAAAGTTTTCCACGATGAACCACAAGATGAACTTAATTTTAGTGGCAGAAAACATTTTTTGATTAATACTTACTATGTTATTTTAGATAAAATACATACAGAGTTATTTAAACGAAAAGAGTCATATGATATTAACATTAAAAAATATTCCTTTTTTTTTAACCTAACTACAATATCGGAATCAGAAGTTTTTAAATGTGCCGAAAACTTATGTAAAATATACAAAGATGACTTAGATAAAAGCTTCTGTAATGAATGTGTACACTTCCAAAGTCATATTAAGTCTCTTAAAGATAAAGCACCAAAAAATATTCGGGACCTAAGTACACTGATACGATCCAAAGATTTACAAACAATCTATCCTTATGTAGACATTGCACTTAGAATGTTTCTGTGTACACCAGCAACGAATTGTTCTTCAGAAAAATCTTTTTCAACCTTAAGAAGATTAAAAACATATCTTAGATCGGTTATGAATAATGATCGCTTAAATGCTTTAGCTGTACTAAATATTGAAAGTGAACTAACTTCTAGCATCAATTATGATAACATAATTAAAGAATTTGCCGAGTCACAATCCAGAAAAAATTTAATTTATTTACAATATACACAAATACAATATTATATACATAATAAAAAATAAATGGTTTGTACAATAAATCTATTGTTTTTAAATTACATTAAATTTGTATTTTGTATAATGAGGCGTTTTTTTTTTTTGTTGCTCCCTGGTGTCAAATTCCTAAATACGGCCCTGCTTTTTCCTATGGAGAAATCGAAGTGTAACGCCGCAAAATTTGTTCCCGTGGACAAATATCTGTTTAAATTAAATGAACACATTAAAATATATTATTAATTATTGTATTATAATAATATAGTATGATATATTATATCCATAGCCTCCAAAGGTGGACATTAACTATTTATTAACTAGTTTAATTTACAGTTGAAATAACTTAGTTTTTCTCAGTAAAGTAGATTTAAAAAAAAACATGCAAATAAAATGTATAATTAAAGGTTTTAAAGTACTTATGTTCACATATTATGACATTTAATTGCTATACAGTATAAAAAAATATATTTGTTAAATTATTAATTTGATATTAGTATAGTTTAAGTTAATAAATAATATAGTAAAGTAAAAGTAAAAAAATACATACAGTGTACACTGTACATTATGATAAAATTTCAATAAAATTGCTTTTTATAATTTATTAATTATAAATTAGAACTACTCATTCACTCTTTATGTAATTTACATACTAATTATTACCTATTTTTTTTTTAAACTTAGTTAAGTTAATATTTTTTAACACTGGCATAAATATTAGTAACAGTGCGATTTTTTCAATTTTTTTTCAATTCGTTTTTTTACGTAAACCTTTTCGAAATTATCAAAATACAATTTTTATTTCTTTGCTTCTTATGCAAAAATTATTTTTAACAAAATTCTATTTAATGATTGTTTTCAATGTACTATCAAGATCGTTGTAATAAGTTCGACTATAATAATGAAAATAAGAAAATAGAAAATATGATTAAAAAAATAAATTATTTTGTTTATTTTACTTAATTGTTTATATATATATACTAGCTGACCCGACACGGCGTTGCCCGTGTGTTACTTTCTTTTTTTGCATTTTCGTATGCCGTGTGTTAATTTTTAATTTAATCTTATTGATAGTGCTAATATTACGTTGAATTCACGACGAAAGATTTGTAATGTGGCAGTTTTTGTGCCTACGTATTTTAAAAAATTCTCCTGAACAGAACCGTCACCCTGGTGATAGGGCGTTGTGAATAAAACATAATTAAATAAAACATATATAATGATTTAAAAGTAAGTAGTTATAGTTTTAACTGTTATAGTTTTATTTAATTATTTTTTATTCACAACGCCCTATCACCAGGGTGACGGTTCTGTCATGATTTAAAAGTAAGTAATCGCTTTATTGTTAATCATGTGAATCATAATTATTATTATTATCATTGTAGTACTTTGTGGTATACGATGTTTCTTGTTTGATTACCTGGCGCATAGATAAACAAATCTGATGGTTTTCCAACACGGGAACAGGCAACATACAATTGACCATGTGAGAAACATGGGTTTTCTAGATTAATACCACAAACACTTAATGATTGCCCCTGGGACTTGTTTATAGTCATAGCAAAAGCAAGACGCACTGGAAACTGTAGTCGTTTAAACTCAAATGGCACATCAGTCGGAATCATTGGGATGCGCGGTATGAGAACATCTTCTCCTTTATACTTTCCTTTGAGTATAGTTGCTTCTATCACATTGTTTAGTAATTTTTTTATCGCTAACCGTGTACCGTTGCAAAGACGCGGTTGGTTGATATTTCGCAATATTATAACCACCGATCCAACCTTTAATTGAAGATTGTGAGGTGGCAATCCTGGCAAATCCAGCGAGTTTAAAAATTCCGGTGGATAGTTGACTACATCATCTTGATTAGTAGCCGAATCAACTGATTTATATATCATCAATTCGCCTGTAATTTGTTCTTGAATTTTGAAATTTAATTCATTTACATCTATGTTTTTTGCAGCCAGTATAGCTCGTTCGCTCAACCAATCATGGTTTCTGTAATTTTGAGAAACATCTGGAAACACCTTCTGAATAAGTTCATCTTTTGATCGAGTTAACTGACAAAAACTTAGAGGAAAGTTAATGCAGCCAGTCAACATGTCTATAGGAAATTTGCCATTACCAATGTCAATGAGTTGTTTAGAGAATATGTTTCCAGATTGGTCATTTTGCAACTCGACACGCATATTCTTGCTTAAATGAAGTACTTTGACATGTTTCCACAAACTGGAGGACTTTAGACATGCATTGAGTTCATCAGCTGGCGTTGATCGTGGAATCACCGGCAATGTTTGACGAAAATCTCCTGCTAATAAAATCATTGCACCACCAAATCGGTTATTATTGCTCCGTAGATCTTTTAAGGTTCTGTCCAAAGCCTCCAAAGATTTTTTATGTGCCATCGTGCATTCATCCCAAACAATCAATTTACATTGCTGCAAAACCTTTGCCATTGCAGAGTTCTTCGAAACGTTGCAGGTTGGAGTTTCATTGCTATGCATATTTAATGGCAATTTTAGTGCTGAATGGGCTGTTCGACCACCTTCAAGCAAAGTTGCTGCGATTCCCGACGAAGCGAGTGCAAGTGCAATTTTATTTTGTGAGCGAATTGTTGCTAATATTAATGAAATCAAAAAAGTTTTTCCTGTACCACCAGGTGCATCTAAGAAGTAAATCCCTCCAGTTTCATCATTTGTTACTTTCATAAGAGTTTCAAATACATACTTCTGTTGTTCATTTAACAGTGGAAGATTTGTTTGAATTAATTCTTTCAAATCGTTGAGATCATACAGTCTTTCTCGATGCAACTCTTGGTTAAAAGCGTCATGCATTGGACGATTGGGCGCGGTCAGGCCTAATTGAATTAATAGTTTGTTTGACATTATCAAGCACATGTCCTCAATTGAAATCAATGCTTCATTGTAAATTTCTTCACTGATTTGTATATTTGGATTTCCCATTCTATTCTGTATTTGATACAAAATATCATCACACATATAATCTTTGTACTTGATCCACAAATCAATTGGGCTTGATGGGAAGCATGTAGATATGATTATAGAAAACAATGTTCGTATTTGATGAGCGTGTGATGATATTACAGCATCATTGAGAGTTTGATCCCAATGAGCGTCATTTTCAAGCAATTGCAAACGTTGACAGGCTTCTCTGTAGGATACACACAATTCACCATCAACAGTTCGTAACTGTTGGAATGATGTTGGGCCACGTACATTGACTAATAGCAGTCGTAAGTAAAAACATTCATCATTGCTTGGATGTACTGAATAAATCCGGCCAATCGCATCGGTGGAATATACATCTGTATATCCTGGAACTGGTTTTCCTTGTTTCCGTCGTATAAATCTCCTTGAGGATTGATTCCAGGTATAATATTTTGGCATTTCAGAATATAGCAATGTTTGTGCGAAATCATCGTTTTGGCATGTCTCAAAAAAACTGGTTAATGTAGTAGATGGTGGCTGAGCAGCTCTTTGTACTGCGTTCTGTGCTGTAAAATACACTCTTTGTCCATTTTCTAAATGCACAGCTAAGTGAACAACAGAAGGGTGTCTCTCATGAATAGGAAAAGAAAATATTCGCCAAACTGCTTCATTACTACTGACATAGCGGCCCATTTGGTATTGGGTAACTTCATCATTGGAATTCTCTGCACCAATTCCAATCACAGCCATATCACTCCCTTTGGCTACATATTTGCAAATGTATTTAATAGATTTCACTGAATGGCAAGATTCAACGTTGATGTGTGCTTTGAATGTCTTTGATAAAATGGGTGAATATGGAACAATCCAACGATTATCTATTTCAATATCTTGTTGATTTAATTTGACAATTGTTGATTTTCCATTGTCTGCTGTCGATCTGCGACGATACAATGGATAACCGTCATTACCAGTAATTGTTTCCGATATTAATGTCCGTGGATATCGTTTTGAACATTTACCATCCATCATACACGGTGAATTTTGATTAAGAGTTCCACAGGGACCATGTATCATGTTTTTGATAACTACCTCATGCAATCCAGGATCTACTTGTACATTAGGGATTTCAGCTGATATCACTGCATCAACTTCATTTGGCCTTATATTTTCAACCAACCAAATCAAAATGTGTGCATGTGGCAATCCTCGTTTCTGCCACTCCACAGAATACATCCAGCAGCGTGTCTCACCAAACACATTATGTTTTACGATGAAATCCATTAAAGATTTCAACTTTTGTCTAAAGACTCTGGCTGTAATATCATGACGATCAATGGGTGATTGCCCAGAGAATAACTCCTGATTGATTTCTATCCATTGCGGATTGCATGTAAATGTGATGAACAAATCTGCTGTACCATAATGACGAACATACGACATGGCATCTTGAGCATATTCGTGCATATGCCGAGGGCTTCCGATGTATGTTGCTGGAAGAATAGTCATCCGACCGACATTCTGTGCATTTCCATCAGTATTAATCGCATCTCGAAGGTGAATATACTCTTCAGATCGGAGTTTGGTTTGATTCAACCTGATGAATGTTAATCTTTCCGTTTCAATTTTAACATACATGTCAACAACATATTTGTGATATAATCGCCGACATTTCAATATGTGATTATCTTCATTTTCCCGAATCATTAGGCGGTATGAATAATAGTTCATTGAACTGACTTTTTTGTTGGTTTCAGAACCTGTAAATAGATTTTGTTTTAATAACATTCAAATATAAAATTAAAATACATAATATAATGACTGAGATATTATCGCCATAGCTAAACTAATATTTTAGTTACCTGCAATGGGATTTATCATTTTTATTGAGAAATCGTAGCCATCTTCACCTTGCCAAAATATAATGGGATATTGCAGTGCATCATATGAGCGGTGTGTTTCCTTTATACGTTGTAATTGATCATTCCGACGACGTAAAACAATATCACGGGATTCCAAGTTTTCTCCAACTACAACGATAGCAACTTCATCAATAGTTGGTGCATTAAAACGTCTTGTATGTTGACCTGCAGGTGTTTTATCAGCTCTGATTACAATTTTGTGATTATCGGATGGCATCAGATCCAGGGCAGTTTTAAACAATATAATCAATTGATTGTGCTGATGAAATAAAGTTTGTAATTGTTCTACAATAGACCTCTTTACTAAATTGTTATGTGCACAACGCAGATCAATTTCTTGTGGTGAATTGCCCATAAAATAATTTGCAGGAATTTGTTGTCGCTATCTGACACTGGTAACAGTGAACCTGCTCTATTTATTTATTTATTTATTATTTCAGCAAAATCACAAAATTAAATTACAAAAATTAAATAATTACTACAGTATAGTGATAAGAGCTGATACGATACCACTGAGCAAGCTCGTTTCTGGTATACGGAGTTCCTATACATATACTTATATAATTATAAAATAAAGTGTCATGTGTCTTATACAATGTCTTATACAATTGAGAATGATGTATTTGCCCTTGTATCTGTAAATAAAAAAAATATATTATGGTGTGGTATAATTAATGGATTGTCGGTGATCAAACTTAAATAATATTTGATCTTAAAAAGTATATATTTAGTTTTAACTAATATCTATCAATATAAAATATATAAAAGTGTCACTGAAACTGAAACCATAATATAATATGATGACTAAGTGATATATTTCGTAATGATTAAGAAATTGAAGATTAGTGACACATCTTAACTTTGGTGACAGAAAATTTTGTTCGCTAAAATAATTATGAGTAACTGCTATAATACATACCTTGAAAGTTGGCATAAAATTTTCCCGAACTACATTTGTTGCCCCAAATGAAGTCATTTGAAAGAATTTTTATATTGTTGGATATTTGTCAAAAAGTGTATAGAATCTGTTCCTATTCCTGAAACCAATGAGTACAATGGTTCTGGTGGTGGATCCAATGGTATCAATTTCACTTTACCATTTGCGCAACACAATCCATTGGCTTCGTTTTTGTATTTTAATGCCTTACAGTGTGAGCAAACCGAGTTCATAGAACCAATAACAACACATTGGTAGTTACTGTAGTCAATTGACACATCGTAACTAAAAGCAGCTCGATTCAAACTTGCTCGCGCTTCACGCGTTTGTGAATTAGATCGGTAATTAGCTTGGTTTGTAGCATTTCTGGTTCTTCTACCTAAATTGCTTCGTCTTATAGGAGGCATATCAAATATAAATTATTTTTTCACTAATCACGAACTAAACAAACACTAACTAACTAAACACTCTGCACAAAACACGATTGTTGGTTGCCATGGATACGATCAGTATTATATTATAAATATTATAGGAAGGGCTATTTTAAAAAGAAAAGGGCTATTTTTAGGGTTTTTCCAGCAATAATTCTAATTTTTCTAGCCGTAAAAACCATCCTTGGACTTCAACGAACATTTGCGAACATTTGCGTTGTTTGTATGTCTATTTGCATGCATTTTTAAAAACATTTTAAATAAATGATTTATTTTATTTAAATGGTTGCCATTGACTACCAAAAATAATTTAGTTGACTATTTGCTGGATAGATGGCGCCTCTGTAATTTCATCACCACCTCGTCATATTTCTCTAACCCGATAACTTTCTCAAATTTTTCGTCCGTAAGAACCTTCTCCTGACAATTACGACCCAAACAAAAAAAGAATGAGCGAAATCGGTCCAGGCGTTGTTGAGTTATGCGCTTACCAAATTTTGCGATTCATTTTTATATATAAGATATATATTATTTATATACTTATTTATTTACATATACCCAGTAAAAGAAATAAAAGATAAAAAATGGAGGCATATTCGTGATGCTTACATGAAATATGTGTCGGACGAAAAAAACGTAAGAAGTGGCTCAGAAGGAAATAAAAGAAAGACATATACATACGCTGAATCCTTGTCTTTTTTAAATATCACAGTGAAAAAACGAAAGTAAGTTAATAATATATAATATTTATTTTTTTATTTATATCTATTTATAAATAATAAAAAATCCTATTTTGTTACATCTAATGTTTATTAAGATTGAAAAAAAATTAATAGCCACTTGTTCAAATTCACTTTGTTATTATTACTATAATTACTCGTGTTAAACCATTTTTATATTTTATTAAGGACAACTGGCAATTTAGAATTCGAAAATTCAACTTTAGATACATCGTTAAATGTACACGAAGACAACGATGAAACAGAAAGTCCAGTCAATACAGTGGATTTTTCTAATAACCTTCCTCCAAAGAAAAATAATAATAAGAAATCATTGAGTACTTTTCAACAAAATCTTTTAGAACATTTAAAAGAGGACGGGGATTCCGATAAAAATATCGTGATGTCCTTTCTTGCTTACATTAAGAGGACGCCACACACGCCTATTTGCATCAAAAATAGTGCATTCGTATTTCAAATGCTACGAAGTCAATAATAGACGTAGACCCATAAGTAATACACCGTTTGAAAGGTGATAATTTTTACCATGTTTTGTTGGAATCAGATATTTGAAATTGTAATTTATTTTTTGAAATATAAGTAAATTAGTATTTGTAAAAAGATCTTTTGTTATGCCATAATGCTCGCTTGTTAATACAATTTTCAAAAATCGATTCCCAACAAAACATGGCAAAAGTTATAACCTTTCTAACAGTATATTTTTTATTAGTCTGCGATAATTATTGACTTCGTAGCATTTGAAATACGTAGACATGTTTTCAAAAATAGCGTAAAATTCTTTAGCCCGTCAACTGGCGCTGCTGTATCGTGTAGCGGCTAGCTGCGTTATTATTAAAGTTGTACGGCGACCGCCTCCCCACTCTACAACACAACCAGTCCATTTCGCGATACAGATAAAAATAGAAACTGCTGGAATATAAAGACGCGATAACGTCGGCTATAGAGTAATATTACTCTATGACGTCGGCTTCCATGATTCCGTATTGGGTCGTATCTCATAGAATAATAATATTATAATATAATTTGGTTTTGGACTTGTGTTTATAATGCGCCATGCGGGGGTTTGTGAACAATTGATCATTATCAGACTACATATTATTATGGCTTATTTTGATTTTAATAATCGGTTTAGTTACAATTTGTCATCAGAATGTATTGTTTAAAACTGTTATACCACTTGTACCTAATAAATTAATTCACGTTTCATTCATTATTTATTAAAAAATGAAAGTCGTAAAGAAGCGGGTAGCACCGTCAAGGTGTAAAAGCATTAAAAAAAAAATTTAGGTAGACTTAATAATTTTAAGAAAAAAACAACGACATGGTAAGTATAATTATTATTATATTATATTATTTTAGTATAAAGCTATATTATGTAAATATATTTTAAACAGGGAGCCGGAACCTAGTACATCATCTAATACTCAGTTATTAGTAACTGATGAAATTGAAATTGAATCTTTACCATCATTTATGCAAGTTAAAATTAATAAAATATTTATTTTTTTATTTAAAAAAGGAAATACCATAACGTTTTATTATTTATCTGTAGAAAACCTATGCTAACTAGTACGCCAAAAATCGATACTACAACTCAATGTTCCAAAACGTCATTGATGGATAAAGAAACAGAAATGAGTTCAATATTACCACCTTTATATGATTTAACTGGTGTAGATTCGTCATCTGATGCTGATACAGTGATTTCTAAGTATAATAAACTTAATTTTATGTTGTTGCGTACACTATTGTCACTATGTATAATAAATATAAAATTATACAATATTATATATAAATAATAAATATATTATATATGAAAAACGATTCTGATCAATCAATGATAATTATTAGTAGGATATATTATATTATTACCTATATTTAAATTGTAATATATCGTTATTTCACGCGATTTCGTAAAAAATTAAATTTCTATGCTCATACAATTTACGCGAAACCAGTTTTCGACAAAATCGAATTTTTTATTTTGCTATAACTCAAAAACTAATCGATGTAAATACTTGACATTTTCACCAAATGTTTATATTAGCGTTCTCCATACACAGTTAAATTTTCAAAGTATTTTGACTTTTTTTAAGCTATTTATAGACATTTTCAATTTTTCTAAGTATTTTTTTTTTAAATAACGATAAAATTTTTTTGGCTAGCCAAAAATTTTTGAAAATTTAATACAAGGTTTCTTATAAGTTGTTCTTAATGTGATGAAAAAAAATCCGAAATCCTTAGTCACAAATTTTTTTTATAAGTGCTTAAATTTCGAATTTATACGAAATATGTCAAAATTGCGAAAATTTGCAAGTAATTTTGTGGTTGAAAAATCGTAAAAATTTTTCTTTTATAACTAAGTTTTGAAAATTTGATACAAGGTTCTCCATAAATTTTTCTTCAAATATCTGTAAAAAAAACTCTACCGGATTCAGACAAAAAATTTTTATGAATGAATGTTTGAAATTTAAATTTTTAAAAACCGCGTTAAATAACGGTTTAGTCTCAAACGATTTTTGATATTTGTTGTTATTCAAATAGTATAAATCGTAAATACTTGAAAATTTTACCAGTTATTTAGATTGTCATTTTCTTTACGTGATTTGATTTTCAAAATATTTTGATGTTTTTTGAGCTATTTATAGGCATTTGAAATAATCAATTTTTTTTTTATAAATGTGGATAAAAAAAATTTAGCTGGGACAAATTACTTGAAAATTTAATTGAAGGGTCCACATAACTGGTTCTAACTCTCATTCAAATATTATAAAAATACATAGGCACAATTTTTTTTTATTAGCATTTGAAGTTCAAATATTGACAAAAATTCGTCAAAATCATGAATATTTTTCAATATTTGCTAGTTAAAAATTTATAAATATTTTACTATCAAAAGCTAAGAATTGAAAATTTAATACTATGCTGTCCATAAGTTAACCTTAGAATAATTATAAAAACTTTGAGGATTATTCAATTTAAAAAATTTTACGAGTGTTTAAATTTTAATTTGAAATCAAAAATACACGTGTAAAATAACGTTTTACTACTAAATAATTTTCGATTTTTGTTATTTTTAAAAAAAATATCAAACGTAGGATCTTGAAACTTTTACTTAAATGTTTGTATTTGTTTCAAAATAGAATATATTACTATATTTAAATATAATATATTCTAGACTGACAAAACATCTCCGTTCAGAATCGTTTTTCGTATACAATGATACCTATCATCGCATTCAAATTTAACCTACCCTAGTCCGAGGTCCATCCCACCATCTAATGTACAGCAGAGCGATACTCACTTACCCGCTTTTTTTAGATTTATACTTGAAGAAAAACTTATGGATAATACATTATTTTTTATCACAATAGGATACATAGGTATATCATTATTATATAATTACTTTATAGTGCTCTAGAAGGCAGAAGAATAGTGGACATATCTCACTTATTCGAGCAAATTAAAACCACCGATCACGATTCAGCGTTTGGATGTACTTTTATCGATATGCAATTTCAATCAGAATGTAGAAGAGGATATAAATCAGTGTTTATATTTAAGTGTAAAATGTGTGGTAAAAGTAGTTCAATTACCACGGAAAAGGATGTACCAGAAAATAATTACTTACCAATAAATAAAGCTGTAGTTAGTGGAAGTTTATCTGTTGGTATGTAAAAAATAGCAATGAATAATAATTTGCAGTGAGTTTGCAGTCAATTGTATAAGATTGGTGTATTGTACTTTTAAAATGTATTTAAAATACTTATCAAATAATCATTTTACTAAATAGGAATTGGGTATACACAATTAAATGAACTCTCGGCTTCGCTCGAAATACCTTGCCTGTCAACTACTTCTTTTTCAAAATATCTTATAAAAGTTGGAAATGCTGTTCAGGATACAGCCTGGGAGGAAATGATTAAAGCTGGGAATGAAGAGAAGCAATTAGCTTTAGAATGCGGAAATATTGACGTTGATGGTACACCAATGTGTACCGTAGTTGCGGATGGCCAGTGGTCTAAACGCAGCTACAAAACTAAGTACGACGCATTATCAGGAGCGGTAAGATAATAATAATAATTTTTTCAATGATATTTAGGAATAATGTGATATATAAAATTTAAAAAAATATTTGTTTATATATAGGCTACAATAATTGGGTACAAAACACGTAAAGTTTTATTTGTCGGCATTAAAAATCGCTACTGTTCAGTATGCCAAAGATCGAAATCTATAAACCAAGAAATTCCCAAACATAATTGTTTTCTGAATTGGAAACAAGCATCCACTGCAATGGAGGCTGATGGCATAGTCGAAGGTTTTTCAAAAAGCGTTGAAATGCATGGACTCAAGTTCAATAAGCTTATTGGTAATATACTATATGTTATGGGCAATGTGAACACGATTTTTTTTTTAAGAAACTAATATTATTTTTTATTTTATTATAAATTATAATTTATATTAATTTATAGTATTGATGTTTTTTTTAGTAGTGTCGTAAAACGACTAAATGAGGTTTTACCATATGGCCCTAGATTTATGATACAGAAAATCGAATGTCGAAACCACTTGTTACGCAATTACATTACTAAACTTAAAATGGTCGCAACAAAAACTGAGTATCCAGTAACTATCAGAAAGTTTGTAGTGACTAATATTTTAAGATTCAGATCTGATGTAACTAAAGCAATTACTTATCACAAAAACATATTGGATAAATCGAAGATTCTGAAAATTGCAGATAATTCAATTTTTCGCAGACCTTAAAAAAGATTTAAAGAATGCACCCTATCATAGATTTGGACAACACCAAGAATGTAATTCGTATTTTTGTAAAGGGTCAAAAATAGGTGAAATCAACATGGTACCGGAAGCATTAAGATGTGGTATTTTACTAGAAATAGACAAAATTATGTCTCGTTTAGTAAATAATAGCTCTAGTTTAATCGAAGATCTTAATAATAATATATGCGAGCAATTTAACTCAATTATCAATAAATACGTTGGCGGAAAAAGAATTAATTTTTCTCAAAGCAATAATTATTCAACCAGGGTAAAAGCAGCTATTATTTCATTTAATTCTAGAACATACTTACGCACAATACATAAGAAAATAATGAATTTTAGTCCAGGTAATTAAACATATTATACATAGATACAGTTATAATTATTACCTACTGTACTAATGTAATAGTATTTAAATATATTATATTATTCAATAGTTTTTTAGTTTATTATACTATTTAATTTTAATTTTTATTTTAGTGTCTATTATCACACTTTAGAGCATTAAAATAAGTCAAAATAGATTTTATACTTATATATTTTTATAAGTATTACATTCATTTCAGGAACGGTTGGTAAAAGGTTTATAAAAAACACGGATCGAATAAGGTTAAACACTATTAACAGACGAAAATTATATAATAGCCAAAATAACTATAATAGGAAGAAAATTGTTAGTGCGCGATCAGGAGGTCCTGACAATCATGATGGGTTAGCTGAACCTCTTATAGATACATTAGATGAAGATGAACTAGAAAAAAAGAAAGATGAATTTATTCAATACCTGCGTACAGTTGACTTGAAACAAATAGAGGTTAATACGAGAGATCAAAACTTGAATCCTAACTGGTTTCAAGAACGTAAAATTAGGTTGACAGCTTCGCGGTTTGGCGAAATTTGCAAAATGCGACAAAACACCAGCTGTAAAACTTAAGTTCACAGTATACTCTATACACCCCCAATAACATCAAAACAAATGACCTACGGACATAATATGGAACATGAAGCTAGGAAAAAACTGGAGGAAATCATTAATCTTGTTGTTCAATTAAGTGGTCTTGTTGTAGATATTAGTTTTCCATACTTGGCAGCGAGTCCAGGTTAATTTTTAATTTTTTTATCAACTATGTCGTAAATCCATTTAGTTTTTATTTTATTTAGTACCTATATATAAATTAGAAAATGTATATTATAATATTTTTATTTATTGTAGATGGTTTAGTTGGGGATCAAGCTATTATAGAGATAAAATGCCCATATGCAGCAAAAGATAGTGAAAACAGTATTGATGCCGTAAATAATAAACTTGTAAGTTGTAAGCTATATTTTTTAATTATATAGTAGATACTTAGAAATAAATAGATTTATTGTAACATATATGCATTTATGTATATTATAATTTATAAGAATGAATACTCTTTTATTTAGTTACCATATTGTAATCTAACACAAGAAAATACACTGGAGTTAAAACACGATCATCATTATTACTACCAAGTTATGGGTCAACTTCATACAACACAAAAGTACCTAAAATTTAACTGAAACATTGATTAATAAAAAGTTGTGATTGCTGTGAGAGAGTAGCGAGCGAACTTAGTGTTAGTACATTATAAATCATATTTAGTGATATTTATGATAGTTATCCTACCCAGACTACTCAAATAATCAAACATCTGAAACATCGCCTACTTACATTCATCAATATTCACCTAATAATACGCAAACAAATAATAAGTATTAACTACTTTTTTTATATAACATTTATATTTACACAAAATTGTAAAATATTTTTATTAGTTTAAAATACCAGAAAAGTAACCAAAGTAGGTACTATTATTTTATTATTTTTAATATTACTCTTTCATAATTTAATGAATTTTATAATAAGCTATCCTCGTGTAATATTATATTAATGCAAATTGTTTTTAAGATTATTATTATTATTTTTTATGTAACGTGTGTATGATTCAACACAGTTGTTTAAAAAATACTAAATACCAATACACATACCTACAGCACTTTATATTGTTTAAAATAAATGATTCATTTTTATTTAAAATAATTGTTTTGATATAATTACCTATTTAAATAGTAATATTAAGTATCACTGTTTGATATTATATTATTATGGTATAGTTTTGGGTATATCTCGGCATGAGCGAAGTATTGGTCTTACAACTTTTAAAAATTATGTTTTTAAGTATACTTTTATTAATAGCAAAAATGCTACGAACATAAATTTGAGGGGGAGGTGGTAGCAAATTTAATGTAGTTTGTACAAAGTGTGGTCAAAAGTAGAAAATTCCCAGTTACTTATTATACCAGCTAATACTAAATAGATAATATTATTATATGATGTATTTTAGTCATTATTGATTATATATCATAATAATATTAATATGTGTTATATGGATAACGTAGATAAAAAGTATAAAATTAAATTAAACTTAAATGTTTTTAAATTTTACCTTAAAGTCACTGTCAATCTTTTTTCAGGACTTATAGGATTTCGAAACTAACTTCCTTCGTTAAATGTATTCGGGCTTCTCGAGTAGCTCTTCAAACGTAGAAATTGACATACGATAATAATCGAAAAATTTTTGAGGATATTTTTTTAAATTATTATAAAATTCTTGAAATTGTATGTCATGCTCTCTACTACTATGTATAGGATGGACCCAATACATTCTGCGCTTTTTTTCTGGTTCTTCAAGCTCACCAGCAGCTTCAGCCATACAAATTATTTTTAGAAGAGAACTCATTTCTATGTATAGTTATAAATTATAATTATTATAATTAAAATATATTAAACTCAAAAATTAAATCAATTATATTTTGAATTTATAAACACTTACCTGATTTAAATTGTATAAAGTATAGAAATAATATGCTTTTAGGAGATTAGTTAATAGGTACTTAAAAGAACAAGTGAACACGTTTGTTGCACCAAACAGACTGAACCATCGAATAACATATTGGCTGGTTTGATTTTCATGATTATCAGATTATATTATATAACTTATAATATTAGATACATTTCGTTGAAATCAAAAATCAATTTTAAATTAAAAACGATTCCTGCGCTTTTTAATCTCGTTTGTATGGATTCGGTTACCGATAAAACGCACAGTATGATCGGTCGTCCCGATTGCGGTTGATCGGGATAGTATTTTTCGGTTGCCGACAAAACGCATAGTGTGATCCTAGCCTAAGAGGATGTCAGAAAACTTGCTATTTGTTTTCTCTAGTCTGACCCACCCATGCGCAATATAGCGAATTTTACGTACACAATAATGATTATAATCATTATAACTTCTAAAATTAATCTTATAAAATTTAAAGGTAAAACTATTATTTAGGGAATTTTATAGGTTTTTATTATATTATATTTATATAATATTATTACCTATTGTGAATTTGTGAATGTTAAATTTGCTATGTTGCGAGTGGGTCAGACGAGAGAAAGAGAACACAAATAGTGCGCTGACATCCTATATAATTTCTTACCTTGACGTCGAATCGTCTTTTGATATTACGGTACTTAGGCTGAATGTTAGTTCAAATATATTAATTGAAGTTTCAGGTGATAATGGATAAAAGTCTTGGCTCATACTATCATCATTAACCCTGAAATAATCATAACGACGTTATTAGAGATCAAAATTACTAATAAAATAAGTTTTTGGAAAAAAAAACTGAAAAAATCTGTTTTTCTAAATTAGGTATACATAGATACATAGTATAAACTTCAATAATACCAGTATAAAAAAAAAAAAAAAAAAATGTGCTTATGTGTTTTTGATTATAATATTATTATATTATTATTATTTATTATATTATTGGAGACTGACGTACATTCGTACATTATCCAGTTCTGTTATAATAGTATCATCGTTAGTATGAGGTGGATTCTCCGATGTTGAAACATTATTTATTTCTTCTTATATTATAATCATACATTCATACATACAAAATTAAAATTACATGCAAATAATACAATTGTATACCTATGTAAGCAATAAATTATTTTGACTTACCGTGCCACCGTTAGTTTTAAGATTTTCTTGCCATCTTTTTAGTTTATCAACATTTCCTTTATATTTTTTAGATAAATATTTTCTTCGTCGTTTTTTTATTTGTAAAACGTTTTCCATTATCACAATATAATAACGTAAAACGTTTACGTATTATTATAATTTAAAAGGCAAAATAGTAGGCAACTGACAATTACGGTAGCAGATATTATACATACATTATACGTACCTAACCAGCAGCTAATAAGTACTATGTGTAGTGTACTAGTGTGTAGTGTGTAGCGATACTGCGATATTGCATCAATAAATCAATTGCATATTTATGTGTTATTTATAAATTTTAATTTATAACTTATGGGTATTTTTATTTTTATCGCCGCTGTGACGTCACCGCGGAGGAACTATTATTAATTAATAAGTTTACTCGGGCGCGGACTAAAACAGGTTCAATCAGAGGAACAGGACACTTTCGCACGCGCAGTCACATGTCAAATACGCACCGTCGCGCGCTTGACAAACATTAGTTACTATTTTTTTTTTTTTTACTAAAAGTATCAATCTTTTGCCAATCGTACAGACTGTTATAGTAATAGGACACATATTCTGAAAACATATTTGAATTCATCATGAAGTTTACTTGAAAACGACTTTCTCAAATGTTAAATTAATTTTTTTTTTTGCTCAACATAACTATTATCTTAAAATTCTTAAAATTCAAAATTTCAAATTAAAATTTAAAGGGTTTAAGTGATCAAATTCAAAAAAGTTGAAAAGTCGTTTTCAAGTAAACTTCATGACGAATTGAAATATGTCTCCAGAATATGTTTCCGATTACTAGAACAATCTGTACGATTGGCAAAATAAAGGTATATTTTGGTAAAAATCACAGCCGTGTGGAATCCCCTTAACACAAATCTCTCCGGGTATTATGTTATGTCTAGATCCAATAGACTTGCCTCGTTTGTCTTTAGGAGTTATATTTTGAGCTTGTAATGTACATAAACGCCATACTTTCTTATGACTTATACTATGTAATCCGATAAAAGCCATTTTGCAAACTGGTATACGCTGTCCGTTCTTGTGAACATGATATTTAAAAGTGTATGTTTTTGGTTTTTTTGGTTCAGCACTACCTACGTTTTCTCTTATCTTTGACATCCTCAATGTCAATGAGATTCTGAATATTAACATCTTGTGCGTTTTTTTCGTCAAAACTGTAAATGTATTTCACAATAATTTCCTTTTCTTCTTCGGTAAATTTATTGGAACATTTCATCGTACAACTAAAATAAATATTAATGATATTATAGAAAGAATGTTATAAATAATATTAAATACAATATTATTACTCACTTGCATGGTAAATCAGACCGTCTTTCAGTCAATTCTTTACCAATATGATTTGTGTGTGGTAAGCCTTTAATTTTTGCTTTTTTTATAATGTTTGCTTTGTAAGATTCAAAATTAGAAACACCTTTTTTTCTCTTTTTTTTCACTTTCTACACTACTGTCGGAATCAGACATAATAAAGTAGGTAATAAGAAATATTTATTCACAATATTAATATTATAGAAAAAAAGAACTCAAACAGTAAAGTGTGTTAACAGACGTTCATACATTATAATGCCATAGTAATAGTAGTATAAAAAAATATCAGCACATGCCGCGTGGTTTTATGTAATAAATGATAAAAATATTTCAAAATATGTATGTGAAATACGTTATAATACGATAATAATGATACGTCGTTAGGATGCTATTAATCAGCTGCATGTTCTTAAGTGCTCTATTTTTATCACTAAGTTATGATTTCGATAAGGTAACATATCCAGTAGATGTTCCCTTTTCGAAATAAACGAAAAGTTGACCAGCCAGCTGTTACTACAAAAACACGCGGATATATTTCGTTTTCACACCAAATAATGAGTTCATTAACAAATAACATAGTTACGTAAAAATCTAAAAATGTCAAAATATTGGACATGTTCCCTTTTCCAAATAACCGATTCAATTATTATGAATTTCATCCGAGAATTGATTTAAGTAAAATTTACGTCCTTGTCGTTCGAAAAAAAAATTGAAATAAAATTTCTAGGGAGACCATTACCGACTTTATTCAATTTAACCTAGGAATCAAAAAAAGGAAATAAAAATTATCCAAGTCGTTTGAATACGGAACTATTCCAAAATATAAATGGCTATGTGGGTGTGAAACTACCGTCAAATTATTTTGTTTTCCCTGTGTTTGTTTTGGTGGTGATTTGTCATGGAGCAAGACGGGTGTAACAGATTTAATACATATTTTATCTAAAATAAGTAAACACGAAAATTCATTTAAACATCTTCAAAATGAAGCAAATTTAAAAATTTTGGGTACGGTTAACATTCGCAAACAGGTCGATGCTAATTATAAAGTGACATAATGAACAGGTTTCTAAAAATCGTGATATTTTTGAAAAAAATTTAAACTGCGTTAAATTTTGTGAATATTATGAACTTCCTTTACGTGGACACGACGAAAAAGCTACATCAGAAAATCAAGGTGTTTTTCGTGGTTTAATTGACCTTTATTCAAATTTGGATCCGAATTTAAGAGATCATTTTCAAAATTCTGTAGTTTTCAAAGGAACATCTAAAACTATTCAAAATGAGTTAATAAATTATATTTTAACTGTTGCTAGAATTAAAATTTTAATGAAAATAAATAATTCAGATTTTACTGCTATAATTGTATATGAAACTACTGACGTTGCCAACACATTTCAATTAGCACTAATTTTCCGTAATGAAATTAATGGGAAACCTGTTGAACGTTTTTGGGGCTATTCAAATCCAGACGGCCACAATGCCGAGTCATTAACACGAAAAATTTTAATAGAAATTAATTCAATTCTAGAAAAAAAACCCTTCAAAATTAATCGCACAATCATTTGATGGTGTTGTAGTAATGAGTGGTCAGAATTCAGCAGTTAACGTGAGGGTAAGAGAAAAATATTCTTTTGTGAATTTTATTCATTGTTACGCACACCTATTAAATTTAATAATGACCCAAGCTACATCACAAAATAAACAAATTAAAATATTTTTTTTCTAATTTATCTGAGATTCCGGTATTTTTTTCTAATTCTCCACAAAGAGTAGCTGTATTAGATAACAAGATAACATAGTGGGTAGCACGATTATAAAGAATAAAATATTATCGTTCTTTATAATCGTGCCAAGAGCAGTTCAAACACGTTGGAATTTCAATATAAGAACGGTCAATAGTTTATGAACATACAGACTCATTAATTGAATGTATGGAAAAAATTGTAAGCATTTCGTTACAGAATAGCACTATTAATCAAGCTACAGGTATCAAGAGACTTTTAACAGATGTAACTTTTATTTTTTGGCTAACAATTTTTCATAAAATAATGCCTCATATTGATTGTCTTTATAACGTTGTTCACGCATAAAATACTGATGCAGTACAAATACAAAAATCAATTGACTGTTTTAATAAAGAAATTCCAAAAATTCGTGATGACATGACAAATATTTGTGAGCACATATCAAAACATCCAGACATAGAAAGTACTTCTAAAAGAAGAAGGGTTGAAGATAATATTAATTCTAAAAAGTTAACTGCATTAGAAATGTGTGACGTAATATCTATTCAAGCTCAAAGTCGTTTTGCTTTCACTAAACATTTAACAGCAGCTAAACTTTTTCAAAATGATACATACGAAGTTTATAAAAATAAATTTCTACTCACGATTCTCAACATTACTGTTGAATGTTATCCATTCTTTGTTCAAGAACGTTCAAAGACCGAATGAGAGGTAATGTATTCTCGCCGTGATTTTCGTACTTAATGTAGTGTAATTCCTACTATAAATTATCTAATAAATAATAATATGGAGGATACATTTAAAGACATTTTTAAGTTGCTAAAACCCTTAGTAGTCATTCCTATGACATCTTCTAAAACCAAAAGAAGTTTCTCCACATTGAAAGGAATAAAACATGTTTGAAAAGTACCATGTGTGAAGAAAGACTCAACGCTCTGACTATGTTAAGTATAGAAAGTTGTTTGATCAACAAAGATAATAGTTTTAATCAAAAAGTTATTGATGAATTTGTTAAAATAAAAGGAAGAAGAATGGATTTTGTGTATTAAGTTGACGTGTAATAAAATAAAATAAAAATGTATTGCATTATTATTAGTTATTTTTATGAATAATCTTGGTAAATAAATATATAATTTTATGAGTAATATAAGTTATGAGTATTATTGTTGGTCAAAGCCTCAGTAGCGTCTAAGTCAAATTGTACAGGTGTGGCTAATCGTAGATTTAGTATTCAATATTAATCAAAGGTCGATAGGGGTATGGGGTTATTATCCCTTCAAATAAAATTATATCGCATTCCCACAGCAAACTACCACGAACCGCCACTGGTATCGAGTATCTTGTATTTAGTATCTCGATACTGCTTTTTTAGTATCTTGTCCTTGAAAATTATTTTTCAGTACCGATAAATCATAAAATATAGTTAGGTATATATATGATACATATATATGTATATTATCTGTGACACATGCACATTGAATTGGATTTTACGTCTATACTTCATTAGATATCCGTAATTTTACATGTTATGATGTATAGTCTATTATATTATACTTTTCGCGATAAAGTAGGTATTAAGCATGATAAAATTAGTAGATTAGATTTTTACACAGACACTGCCGGCTACAAAGGTGTTCAGTGGATGTCTATGTCCACTATGTGACGAACATTTGCCCTTTACATACCTACTAAAATATTTATTGTCAGAGTGTGTTATTTATTGTTATATTAATATGTCTAAAGTGAAAAAAATTTGTCTATTCCACTAATACGAGTATTGGATGGAAAATATTTTAAAATAAAAAAAACTACCTAAGACGGAAAATGAAAACATCAAAGCAGAATGTGTTCTCTGCTATGATGCTAAAAAAGAATATACCTAGCGGCACATTAAAATAAACTTAACATTTTCGCATTCATATCATGGTAAATTTATCAATTATTAATAATTTATTATTTATTTGTATTTATTAATTATATAATGTTGTTTAAAATTTCAGAGAATTCACAGTAATCTTCTGGAAGAATTCGAGAATTATATTAAAACTGATGTTAATAAACGTCGTGGTACAAAAAGAAAATTAAACGATTCTAACCCAAACACACCTAAACAGCAGAAATTACATTTGCATTTAAACGATCTTCAAAAAAACGAGTGCAAACAAAAAATATAAAAATAAAATTAAAATCTTTTAAATTAT
This sequence comes from Aphis gossypii, assembly GCF_020184175.1. NCBI lineage: Eukaryota > Metazoa > Arthropoda > Insecta > Hemiptera > Aphididae > Aphis > Aphis gossypii. The sequence continues at coordinate 43,009 of NW_026083001.1, forward strand.
ATCATATGTAGTGTAGCGCCGGGAACATTCAACTATAACACGTGAGCCCGGCTGCTTATATAATACATTACGCGCACAACCTTACGCTGTGTCCTAAGTCCTGACTGAATCCGTGCGTTATGTATATTGCGGGAGATGCGTGCACACAAATAAAACAAACTGCAACCAAGTACAAACATGTCCTAATTGGTCGTAAAATGCGTGCGATAGAACTTGTTCTATTTTCCAACTCAATGTTGTGTGGTCAAGACCAAGTTAAATAAAAAATAATTAAATAAATTATTGACTATACATTTGTTTATTTGAATTTTTACATTTGTATTTATTAATTACAAAATAGAACTTCTAATTTCTGAAGTACAAAAAAGACCGGAACTTTGGAATAAAAGGAAACCTAAATACAAAGATCGCATAGTGACAGACAGGCAGTGGGATTCTGTATCCAAAGAACTAGGAATATCAAGTAATTTAAATTTAAGTTAGAATAATATATACAAATACAATACTTATAATTAATACTAGCTAAAAAAATAGAACATAATATTATAGAATAATTAAGTTGTAATTTTACATAGTCAAATGTTAATATAATAGTAAAATATTTACAATTTGTTATTGGAAAGAAAAATACTTAGGTTATTTCTTACATTTTCTGCTGCTCTGGATGTTTTGTTATTTTTCACACTTACTGTTACATTAATTTTTTGCAAACCGATAATTACATTGTGCAGTATACATATTGCTTTAACAACGTGGTCAGCATTTTCCACCTTTGTCTCTATTGACTTCTGCAAAATTCTAAACTTTGCTGCTGCTATACCGAAAGCACATTCTATTATCATTCGTAATCTGGAAAGTCTATAATTGAAGTAACTTTTATTTTCATCGTTCAATAATTTTCTTGGGTAAGGTAGCATATCAGGTATGTTAGCTAAGGAAATACTCCATCAGTAATGAAAGTATATGAACCAGTTACGTTAGAATTTGGTAGTTTTTTAGGATAGAGTACCTAGTTTCAAAGTTTTATTTTCAAAACGTTTTAAAATATTCGAATTTGCTAGTACACCTGCATTGCTATCTTTTCCGTAAGCTCCGACCTCAATCATGATAAATTTATAATTTGCGTCTGTCACACCCATTAAAACAATAGAAAAAAAACAGTTTTTAATTGAAAAACATACATACTGCCGGAGTTTTTTGGACATTTTATTCGAATATGTTTGCCGTCACTATTACCAATACAATTTGGAAAATTCCAATTTTCATAAAACTCTTGTGCAATATTTTCAAAATCAGTAATCGTTGGTGTGAGCATATCTTTCTTTCAAAATCTTCCAAATTACTTCACAAACTTCAAAACTTTTGAAGAAACTGCTGTTTTAGAAATTCTAAATGATAAAGCAATTTGTCTAAAAGCTAGACCAGTAGCAAGATAACTGTGTTGAAAAAAAAATAAAAAAAATTTAAATGTATACAGCGTAAATATTTTTTAATGTTGTACATAATAGTGTTACAGTTTTTGTATTTTATTATTATAATATACATTTTACACATCTCAGATGCTTTATAATAAATCAGGGAGATGGTATTTTGCGCCAATTTTATTACTTGTAATTTGCGCCACGAATAGGTACATACAAGTACGGTATCCGGTAAATTGGTCGCGAACAATTGATCGCGGGTGAATTTATCTAAATATAATTGGTTGCTAGGATAATTGATCGTCAAACAAACATTTTTAGTTTTTAGTTATTTTATTGCAGGGTTGGTGTATTTTTTCATTTTTGAAAAAAAAAACAAAAAAAAACTGTATTTTTTGTTTAAAACTGTTGTTTTCTGCTCAAAATTATGTTTTAAACAAAACAACCTGTTTTAGTTTTAAACAGTTTAAAACAGTTTAAAACAATTTAATTTAAAAATATATAAAATACCTACTTATAAATCATGTACTGTTGTACGTTTTACTGTTTTAGTTTATTACTTATTTGGTGTTTTTACTCTTTCATCGCCGCATCGAACAAGTATTAATAAAAATGTTAAATAATTAATAAATGATGGTTAGTCGTCAGATGGTGCCTACTGCTATTAAACACCTAATGTGAATAAGGTATCTGTGTTCCAAGACTGTGTTGGTTTGACAACAAAATTTTAAATTATAACATTAGTACTTTACACTATAACAGTAAAACAGTGGTGGGTAATTAGTTTTTATTTTAACCTAAAAAAGGATTTTTTTGTCCAATAATTACTAATTAGTTATTACTTATTAGTATATTTTTATTTGTAGGTATTACCGTATTTAATTTTTTTCCCGTCCCAAACCCTATAGCAACCATATCCTCACTCCTGTAATCATATTTATGTCTACGGTGTAACACTGTAACAGTAACACTGATTTTGGTAACCATCACGATTTAAAATATCTTAAATCGTGGTAACCATAAAAGAACATAGAAGCGTAGAGTAAATAATATAGAGTTCTGTGGTATATACGTGATATTCTAGTGATAAGCTGATAAACGATAACTGATATTAAGCATTTCACTCATTAGCATTTCGATTTTATAACTAACTTGATTTGCACTTTTGTTTATTTTAACTGTTAAATGTTTATTTATTAATTTTTAAATTTTAAGTAAATAATAATTGAGATGGCTTATTTAACTGGTCGTAGAAAAGATAACATTAGGCACGAGTTTGACGAAATTGTTGTTTTGGGCAAACCAAAAAGAGCAATATGCAAGCATTGTGGCATGGAAATGGCCTCAATTGTTGCTCGAATGAAAAACCATTATAATGAAACGTGCAAAAGAGAAAATGTTCAAGAAAATGTAGATGAACCACTTGATCTAGGACATCATCAAGTATGTATCTGTACATCATGTATCTGATGTAAGACCTAGTGGTTCTGCTAATGAAGGTGTAGCAGCAGCAACAAGTAAGTATTTTTATATTAATAACTTTGAGGGGGACGAAGTATAATATTAATAACATACGAGCTCGGACACCTAACTTTTATTTTACGCAGCTAACACCTAGGTCTAAAAAATATATTATAGAGGACTAACTGGGTGTGTAGTGGTGTAATAGCTCGAACAGTAGTGGTCGGGATCGCCTAGCAATTACTGTCGGCTATGTAGTGATTGTTGTGGATTATGTGTATTTGTGTATTAATGTGTGTATGTATGTGGGTGTGTGTACAATAAAACAATAATAATAAAATGGTAACACGGTTTTTGGTAATAAGTTGCTGTTGCTGTATAATACACAATAATAATAATAACACGAATATATAAAAAATCACAGCAACACAAATGTAAAAATTATAATAATAAATAAATAAATAACTGAAGTCCATAAAAAGCTCAGTAAAACAGTGGCATACACCCTCAGATCTCAGCCGACGTCAAGATATCGCTATCACCCGAATTAGAATAGGCCACACTTTAGCTACACACTGTTTTTTAATCAACAAAGACGATCCACTTAAATGCAACTCATGTCAAACTCGCGTCACAATAAAACACATACTCTAAGAATGTCCAATCTACGAACCAACACGCACGTCCCTCAACCTACCACACAACATCAAAGAAATCCTTGATGAAGGACAAACCTCAAACATCATAAAATTCATCACCAAATGCAACCTCATCAATAAACTTTAATCTAGTCAATCTATATTGTTAACACACACCACATTAATCACAAATATCAATTATGTCAATCAATTATCCGTTGTAAATATTATTTTTCTTTTATTTGTATTTAGTTAAAAAAAAAAATGTTGGCTAATAACCTTAGCAGTTGAAGCCTGTAATTGTTTAAATAAAAAAAAAATAAATAAATAAATAAATAAATAATAATAATTAGTTCACGGCTCTTATAGCCAGCAGTATAAAATAATAATAATTAGCGCACGGCTCTTATAGCCAATAGTATAGAATAAAATAAATAATAAAATAATAATGTACAACCCTTATGGCTGAACAGAATAAATTACAATAATATTATAGGCAGCTGTTTAAGCTGTTAGCTCGTGTGAACTTAAGTATAAAATATAAAAAGAATACGTGGCCCTTATGGCTCAACAGATTCAATATAAAATAAATAACAACAAAAAAAATAATAAAAACTTACAGTTGTGGAGCGCAGTCTAGATAGCTGGTCCTGTGCTAAAATGATATAAAAGTAATGCACAATAATATACTAATAATAAGTGACGATTCACACACGTAAAATCTACACAACAATATAATAATAATGCCCTTATGGTTCACAATAATAAAAGGATAATGCAATATAATAATATAAATAGTATAATAATACGCTGTGGCGATTAGCGCCCACGCAATGTAATATAAAGTATAAGTAATATATAAAAAAGGAAGTATACGTGGCGGTTGGCGCCAGCGACGATCACAAAACTTTTTATAAAAAAAATACGATTTTATTCGGTACAATATTAATATTTGCGGCGGACTATCTCACACGACGGACGGAGAAAGACAAAAATTGCGGCAGCCGTGTCAAGTAATATCCGCGTAGACGGCGGCGTGCGATAACATTTAATCTACATATTATATAACTCACAAGACACATTCAATACGAAAATAAAACAATACAAAATTAATAAGGTGCTATGTGTGTGTGTGACCAGCTGTCCTCTGTACCCAGTGATAATGCTAATTAAAATATATCGATAATATTATTATGTTGCGGCGGCAACAAACTTAATATTTGTTTGTTATGTGACCAGTAAAACTGTTTTGGAAATTTTGAAAAGGATTATTTCAAATTCAGTTAAAAATGTGTAGGTACTTAAATAGTTTTGTCATATTTTAGGTTCAACTGGAACTAACAGTAACGTGCAAATAAAACGCAAATCTATTAAAGGCAATGAATCACTATGTAAGTTTGTTGTAAAGACTTCATTAGCTGATAAGGTCGATTTGGATCTTCAAGTTGCTCGTTTTGTTTATGCTACTAACTCTTCTTTTCTACTTGTACAACATCCGGAATTTAAGAAATTGATCAGTTTATTAAAATCCGGCTATAATCCTCCAACAAGGCAAAGTATTGCAAATGATTTATTAAATAGTGTATACTTAAAACAACAGGCGGAAATAAAATAGAATTTAAATGGCAAAACAGTCTGTATGGCTCTTGATGGCTGGTCAAATGTCCATAATGATTCGATAGTGTGTGTTTATGTCCCTGATATTTTAAGTGGTAATGTCTATTTAGTTGACACTATTAACACTAAAGACAATAGCCACACTTGGAAATATTTAACTACTTTAGCTGTAAGCTCTTTACAATATTGTGAAAAATTTGGATGTACAGTTGGAAGTTTAGTCACGGATAACGCTTATAATATGGCAAAATTGAGGCAGATGTTGGCGACAAATGATTTAACTCTAGATGTCATACATATGGTTGCTCTGCTCATTTGTTAAATCTATTAGCAAAAGATATTGAAATACCTGGAATAAAGTCTTTTATTAAAAGAATTATAAAATACTTTAAATACAACCATTTTTTTGCTGCTAAATATAAATTAGCTGGTGGAAAAGCTTTGGTTCTTCCACAAGATGTGCGTTGGAATACCTTGGCAGATTCCATACAATCATACATTGAAAATTGGCCAATATTATATCAAATATGTCATGAAAATAGAATAGCAGTTTCAAATGATATTCTAACCGCAGTTGAAAATATTAATAAGAAAAATGATGCTCAAGAATATTTGGTAAAGTTAAAGAAAATATCAATCGCATTAGATCAGATACAATCAGATTCATGTACCATAAGTGAAGCCACAAGTATTTGGATTAATCTTAAAGAATATTTTGAATCTAAAGTGAATGATCCAACTCTATTAGAACATTTTTTAGAGGGGTACAAAGTTGCTATTACTCCATATCATGTGCTAAGTTATATACTAGATTATCGTTACCAAGGCCAAAAGAGAACTGAGGTTGAAATGGATAATGTATTTGACTATATAAATTTATATCACCTAACAATATTACCAGAGTTAATACAGTATCAAGCTCAGACAGCTCCTTTTTTTAATTACATGTTCACTGATTTAACCAAAGAAAATGTGAAATGTGAATACTGATGATTTAAAGTATCAACTCCTGCAGTTAGTAGCTATATATTATAATATGTACCTATATAAAGAAATACAAAATATAATATTAAATTTTAAGACCAGTTATTTTTTAATTTTTATTCTTGAGTTTTTGACTCTAAAATTGTTTCATTTAATTAACATGGAAATTTAAATTTTTTATTCAAGACATCTTAGTTTTTAAAATTATAAGAACTACTATGAAATTAAGTTATTGGCTAATTAAATTAATTAAATTAGAAAAAATATATGTTAATATGTTATACATAAATCTAATAAAAACATTATATCAAGTTACAATCCTTTGAAAAACCTATTATTAAATTTTAAATAAATATTTAAAATAAGTACTATTGATTAGTCAAAGCAATTTTTTTTTTTTTTGTTGGACTGGTCTAATAAAACATATGTATGATATTATTATGTATAAATAAATGTTTTGCATTTATCATGTTTTAAATACTTTTTGTAGGTCTAGTAAAACTAACAAGTGCTTAGAAGCTGACATTTTGTTACTAAGAAAAGAAAATGAACAATTAAAGTTAAAAATGTCTTCAATTTCTGAGTGCTTATTTTATGAACTTATTTCAAGTAATGATGAGTTAATAAGTTATATACTGAGTTACCCAATTCTAAAATCTTTGATTTATTGATGCTAATATGTGAAAACATTGAGATAAATTATTATTTAAAATTGAAAGTTGAAATATTTCTATGCATGATGAATTGTTGATTACCTTAATGAAACTATGACTTAATATGCCACATGCAGATCATGGCCAAAGATTTAAATGTAGCCAGGCTACCATAACAAATATTTTTATGACTTGGATCCATATTCTGTATGAAAACATTTTCTTAATATTTATGTCTAAAATTCGATCAAAAAAACAAAAATAAGTTATGTCTACCAAATTCCTTCAACACATTTTCTACTTTTAAAATTATACTTGATTGTACAGAGATTAAAACTGATATCATTAGAGTGTCTATGGCAGTACAAAAAGCCACTTTTAGTAGCTATAAACACTACCATACATTAAAAACCTTAATTGGTGTGGCACCTAATGGTGTTGTCATTTTTGTAAGCGATTTGTTTCCAGGTTCCACTTCAGATAAAATAATAACACTGAAAAGTGGGGTTTTATCTCAATTGGAACCAGGAGATTTAATACTTGCAGACAAGGGATTTTTAATTTGTGATGTTTTAACTCCGAATGTATACTTGAATATACCTCCATTTCTAGACACTCCACAGTTCACACCAGAACAAGTTTTACTTACCGAAACTATTGCTAAGCTAGAATCCATGTAGAGAGAACTATTCAAAGGATAAAATGTTACAGAATTTTAGATCACATACCTACATCTCTGTTACCTCAAGCTGACTGTGTTTTGAAAGTTGTTGCATCGCTTACTAATTTCCAATACCCACAAATTAAAGAAATACAAAATAAAATGTAGGTTTATTTTTTAATAATTAAAAGCATTAACTGAAGGAAATATTTAATGTGTATTATTATTTGTTAAAAATATTTTGAAGTTCATTAAAGCTATATTATTTTATTTAATAAATATGGAACATATTGTTCAAAATAAAATTTTTGAAGTATTTCAATATTGTTATGCCATTGATCATCTTTATTTATATGAACAATGATTGATTCTTATGGTGTCCAAACTTCAAAAACACATTTTTGTCTTCCAGTAAAGTTTAGTTGAGCTTGAACTTGGTGCCAATAATTATGATCCTTGTTTACATAAATTTTATCATGTTCTTTATAAATTATGTAAGTTTTGTCTTTTTTATTTCATCTGAAAGTAAACTATTTTTGAATTTATAGGGGCATTTTACCTCAACTACATAATTTTCACCTATCAGTCCATCTGGAGATGCACTAAGGTATCCACATTTGTGTAACCATAAACCAGTTATTTGAATGACCTCATTTTCAGTTTCCTGAAGAAATTTTAATGCTGCATCTTCATTATTAAGTCCCCACTCATACACCAGTAGTGATATATTCATTTTTCAGTGATTTAAATAGTGATGGATTGTATTTTTTCTTATGACACGCTGCAAGTATATTTCCATACATACTTGAAGTAAGTCTGCGCTTTTTATATGTAATCCATTTAATGTTATTGGACTGATCAATAGTTTCTTGTGCCACTTTTAAAATAATTTCAGTAGATACACTTAATTTATTTTTTAGATACTGTGTTTTTGTTGTTGATGTTTTATACTCGTCTGATACAATTATGTCATTAACTAATACAACTGATGATTGTTGAAATTGAACTTCAACATCGGGTTTAGGTCTTAATGGCCAGGACATACCTATTGGTGTATCTAACTGTTCTAACGCTTTTTTAAAGTTATTTTGGTTTTTGTTAGGTAAACAAATTGTAGCTTTATATGGAAAAGCAGGATATAAATCACTAATTGTATGTGCCCAACTAGAGGGGCTACTCGAAGGACCACTCGGCGACGTCCGAGAGCGAATAAAATATAAAAGTGTCTGGGGGGCGTGGGTAGGCAACTTAATATACCCGGCGCCTTGTTATAACCAGGTAGGCAATCTGAGGTGCACTATGACAACGACGTAGTGGACAGGAGAGGATACATAAGGGACAGAGGATGTGCCAATTTAGTTAATGGGGGGGGGGGGGGGGGTAGGTTAGGTTAAGTGCTTAATGTCTGCTATAAAAAGATACTTCCATAGTCGTGCTCGAAGCAATACAACAAGAATATCTAGCTGCAGTTTTGAACCTGTATACAGACTTTCATTCAGAGAGACCCCGGTTACCGTACGGGCCGAGGCATTAAATACTACACGTAGTTTCGTTGTTTGGCTGTCAGGTTTTATAATACAGTGATGAGGGGTATAATAATTTAACGAGTTGTCAAGCTATTCCAGTGGAACAATCTCCATGTGACCACTTGACAAGTAATCCTGCATAAAGTCAACGTACTGTTGACGAAGATCAGGTTATCGATTCAATCGTATCTCAAGCGCTTTGAACCGTTGAAGAGCATGAGCCTTGGAGTCACCTAACATAGGAAAAGGTTTTCGAAATGGGAAGGTAACCACAAAACGACCAGATTTTAACCGGGTAGTAGTCGTGGCATATATTTCCTTTGCGACTTTATCATCAGGGCTGAAGTGTTGACCCATAGGGAGCTCTTCGAGCTCCCGAAATTTCTTCATTGTCCCATCAAGATCATTGGTGGCTGAAACACATAGCGAGGTCAACGACACGGAGGGTTCTGAAGTAGATGGTCCGAAAAGAACCCAACCAAAAATTGTTTTTAAAGCCTTAGGTTCAACCGCCTGACCCGAAATGAGATTATCACATAGCACAGAGGGTGGAATGTCTGCACCCAAGAGTAAGTCTACTGCTCCAGGACTGTAATATAAAGGATCGGCTAATTGCAAGTTTTCGATGTGTTTCCATTGTCCTGGTGATACTTGAACTTGAGGGGTTTGGCCTGTGATTTGGGGAACAATCAGTGTATCCATTTGAATTTAAGGTGTCTGCTTTTCATAAGTCATGACGACGACATTCGACACTGCACAAACCAGAGTGGCAGTACTGTTAGCAAACGTATTTATTTTAACTCGTGAACGACGTCGATTAAGCATTAGAATGTCTGCTGATTTTCAGTAATAAAACTAGCCTGAGAGCCACTATCTAATAGTGCTCGGAAGGAATGTCAACGACCGTCAGTGGCACAAATGTCAAGAAGCACAGTTGATAATAACACGACTTTATGGGGGTGACCTCGTACAAGTCCGGCATAGTTGGTGCTTGCTGGGTCCCCGGACTGAATGACAAGTGAACTACTTGGTTGAGACGTCGAAGCTGGACTAAATTCAAAATGCAATAACGTTTGGTGCGCTCGGTTACACGATTGGTATTTGAATTTTGAAGGACAAGACGCTGATGAGTGGCCAGCGTCAAGACAATTGATGCAGAGATGCTACGTTTTTATTATCTGAAACCGTTCAGTTAGAGTTTGATTGAGAAACAACCGGCATTTCCGGATTGAGTGTGGCTGATTACACAGCGGACAAGTACTGATGGTAGGTGAAAGGTGTCCTGAATCAGGGGAAAGCGTCATATTGGTGGTCATCACTTTTGGGCCATAAGGTGGACGAGATTTTTGAGGGAACGTTCTGTGAGATTGAAAATTATAGGACGTATATGCGTGTGCGTTCGAAGAGTAATGTCCGGCGCGGGCTTCAGCTGAACGAACATGGCTTCGTAAGAAATTTATAGTCATTCTTTGATGGTTGGTGTCTATCTCCCACAGTTATCTCCCATCGAGCACGAAGATCGTAATCCAAATGATTCTCAAAAATGTGGACCAGAATTGGACTTCACTGGTGAGTTACGAAGTTTAAGTTGTCTAGAGCAGCAATGTTTTGGCCGAGAACATACATTAATAGTACATGCGCTCGGTACCGCAATACTCCGTTACGCTGCACTCACACACCGACCGACCTGAGTACGTGTGTATATTTGTATAGCGACTCAAAGGAAGTGGAAGGGGTCGCTGAGCAAAACCAGAGAGTGCTAGTGTGTGGTGGTGTGTGTAGATGTGTATATTTGTGGGTGTGTAAGCTTAAAACTAATGACGGATATAGGTGATAACTCAAAAATGGTAACAAATGTTGTATGGTAAAAATAAGTTGCTGTATTGTACACAATTTTAATAATTCACAAATAATATAAAAAGTTACAGCAACCAAAAGTTATAAAAATATAGTAATATGGCCCTCTTGGCCCAACGGAGTAATATGAAATCTGCGGCCCTTCCGGCCCGGCTGAATATAATATATATAAATAATATGGTTAGCTATCTGAGCAGTAACTCGTGAAATACAAATATGACATACTGGCTCAATAGAATAAATTTATAATAAGACAATAAATAATTAGTGGGAAATAATACGGCCCTACTGGCCCAAAATATAATAATATAAATAAATTAATAATAATAATAAAAACTCACAGATTGTGGAGCGCAGGCTGGCCAGATGGTCCTAGCTATATAATAAAAATGTTTCACCCACACACACACGAATATAAAAATATAACAACAATAATAATAATAATAATAGTAAGGCACGACACACACACTATGTCGGAACAATACCAAAAATAATAATATGTGGCGATTAGCGCCGCACCAAAAATGGTAAAAACTATCTTTTCATTCTAAAATAAAATATAATTTATAAATAACCTTTAGCTGAAAGTCCTAATGAAATGTTGAATTCTCTAGCCAATGTCATTACTTTTATCCACAACGGTTTAAATGTTTCTGAGCAACGGTCATTTTCAAATGTTTTTATAATATTATTAATTAAATTTACTGATTTTCCCAAAGTTGCTTTTTTTCTTGCATTTGGTTACTAAGAAAATTGATTTTTGTCAAATTATCTTCAAATATTATTAAAAATAGTATAAAATGTCTTTTTTTTTATCAAAGTTTCAATTCTTTTTTAAATAAAAACTAAATAAAATGTTTATAAAATTTGATAATTAATTGATACAAACTAGTAGGTACCTAATACAATATTAAACAGATCATATACCTATTGCTTGAGCGACATTTAGATTGCTGTTAGCATCAATATCTCCACGCAAAACCTCTAGTATAACTTCAAAATTGTCTTTAACGGTTTTACAGTTTTTATACTTGCAAACCCAGCGAGTATCAGAAATTTGTGTAATAGTAGATGCTTTTATGTCCATTTTTAATTGCATATTTTTTAGTTTTTTATTTGTAGATGGTTGTGAGAAGTATACGTATAATGCTTCCAGACTGTTAAAAAAATTGTTTGCATACTAAAAACAAAATTAAGAATTTTAGAAGGAATAAATAATTAATACATATTATTTTAAATATTTTAACAAAATTACCTCAACATTCTTGCACATGTCTACTACTACTAAATTTATTCTATGTGCCATTCAATGTGTATAAATAGCACACCCATATCGTTCTTGTACTTTACTCTGGACACCATTTCTTTCACCTCTCATAATATTCGCTCCATCGTAAGATTATGCAAATATTTTCCAAATTTGATTGCTCAAGAAATTGAAAAATTGTATTAACAAGTATCTGTGCATCTTGTTTTTCAGACACATCCATGAAACTAAGGAATCTTTCATATACTTCTAAATTTTTTACGTACCGCACACATATAGATATATGTATAGTTCAAAAATTAAAAAAAAAATTAGCAACTAGCCAATGGCTGTTAAAATGGTAATATATGAACAAGTAGTGTTAAGTACCTGGCATCGTCGACCATAATAGCAAAAAAACCAACTGATTTTATTTGAGAAATAATATTAGTTTTTAAAACTTCACTGCAAGTATTTACCAACTCATTTTGAATGTCAGGACTTGTAAAATTAAACTTACTTTCTAGTTTAATTTTAAACTGTATATCATGCTTAGTCATTAACTGACAGGCCTCTTTGAAATTACCTAATATTGTATAAAATAAATTGTTAAATAAAACATATATAATAGGCAATAACAAAATAATAATTAACTATACAGACATCAGACATAAAATACTACATTCCACACACAGATTAGATACCTTATTACCTAAGTTTAAAGACTCTTTTGTTTCATCATGGCCTCTAAATGAAATACCTTGACGCATCAAGTATAAAATAATATCAATAATTTGTTTAAGATAGTTTCGGTTTTCCATAATTTCTTTTTTATTTTGTACTGAAATTTGGTTTATTACACTACCAAAAGATTTTGCACTTAAATATCCAGACCAATTTGCCATGCATTTTAAATGACATTTTGATTTTTCATGACTCATCAACTTGGAATCATTACCACCTAGCTAAATATAAAATATTATATAAAACAAACATTTTAATTGTGTTAAGTAAATAGCATATTATGCAAAAAAAAAAAAAAAAATACCATATTACTTTTTTCCAATTTTTAAATCCAGTTTTTGTAAAAATATTATCAGCTATATAAACATTATTTGTATTAAAAAATTGGCAACAAAAACAAAACACAGCATCAAATTTAATGCTATACTCTAACCATGAATATTTCTTAAAATAGATATCTGAAAATGACCGATTTTGCTTTCCGAATACAGTTTTTGGATAGATCTGAAAAATATTAATTGTGAAAAAAAATAAATGTGAAAACTTGGTAGTTTTATTAATTAAGTAGGTACCTTATAATTATTACATTTATATAATTCAATTTAGTGTTAATTACTAATTAATTTTTGAATGCATTACCAATTACTATTTCTTATGAATTAATGAAATATTTTTCAGACAGTTAATTAAACATTTTAAACATCATAATTAATAAATAAAATATCTTGTATTAGGTATCTAATGATTAAATTAGATTAATAAATATTTTAATATTTACTTTTAAAATTGGTTGGTTTGGTCCAGATTCTAAAATTCCTAGATCTAATTCTAAAGTTTTTACATCACTTGACTCTATACAAGTTGGTACAATTAGTTTTGTTGACTAGATTCTTCCTCTGCACTGTCAACGTTAATACAATTTGGATTGTCTTCTTCATATTCTTCATCAGCATGTTTATCAAAATCACTCGAATATTGAATAGGATTTTAAACGGGCAGGTTTATCTTTTTCTTTAAATTATTAAATATACTAAACATCGTTAGGTTAAAAAAAGGTAGTATTTAAAAAATAATATTTGATGTTTTGTTTAAAAAACTTGATGTTTAAAGAACGCGTGATCAGAAATCAGAATACGGTGAAAACTTATTTTGCCATAATAAAATCGGCGTAATAGACAAAAGTAACTGTTTAAGGGGCCTCGCTACGGTCATTATTTAAGGAGCAAAAGTTAGGCAATTTCTAATCTTGTCTTAGTCGCACAGGATCTATGTGTTAGTAGTAAGTGATTATTAGTGTGAGCGAAATTCAATGCTGGTACAGCTCCCTTTCATGGCATCAGAACAGGTAGTCGTAATCGTTGTCGCGTATCGACTGATTATCAGAATATTATTTTTGGGTTCATATATATTATATATATATATATATAATATATATACATAATATATACTTTTAGTTAATAAGTTAATTACAGTAATATTAATTATCAGATATTTTGTCGACTTGTCATACAGACATATAGTAGCTATTGAGCAAAATAATAATTAACTTATATATAAGAGTAAAATAATGTGTGTAATAATAAATTATTGGTATAGACAAAATGTAACAAAATTAAATTATACTATTTTATATACCTATAAAAAAAAATATATTATAAAACCTACGTTGTTGAAAGTAATTTCTACAAAAACCATTAACTTACTCGTACAAAATAAAAATACATGTATATTGTATAATACTAAATAAAAATAATACGTGTTCATTAATATACAAAGATAATTTGTTTTTTTTTACCTATACTAACCTATACAATAAATTTATAATATATATTTTGATGAGTGGTTCAAGTATTAGTATAATACAGTACTTAATACAACAAGTAAGATAGTTGTTTTATAAGTTTAACATTAACTATTGTCAGTTATAATGTAATAATAATAATATTAGTAATAGTAAATAATAAACATAATAAATAGCTAAATACTTATACTTCCAAGTTCCATTTAAATATTTTATAGTAATTTATAATATTTATCAACAATGATTGGTAGATGATATTGCAGAGGATTTTTTCTTTTGAGCTTCAATGATGTAGTTTGGATTTCTGATAGGTCTTCCAGGATGTCTAGGGTCTATAATTTCGGGTAATAAACAATTGAAAAAAAATTAAGTTAATTTTGGTAACATATTTTGTTTCCAAAATAATTCGTCAAATATAATTTTTTCAGTTTTAACTCCTTTTTTGGTCCATATGCAAAATATGAAATATTTTCTTTTTGTAACATATAATTGCCCTTGAATTTGAAAATGATAATTATGTTTTTTTTTTTATAATAACCAATAGTTCCATCCTTTTGTAGTTGCCAAAAATTGATTTTTTTTGTTAAAATTCCATCTTCAGGTGGTTACTTCAGCCGCGGAAATTGGACATTTTATTTCCACAATTCCGTCGTCGTCGATTAATCCATCTGGTATAGCACCCAAGAAAAAATGTTCAGAATCAATTATTATTATTATTTCGTATGGCTTAGATATAACATTCACGGTTTAACATAATAAAATTCGCATAGTATAAAATAGGTACAAGTATTAAAATAGATTAATAAATAAAATATAAAAGATAGCTGATTGATAACAAATTATATAGGTAATACATATATAGGTCTTTATTTAAATCTTTATGTCCAGGGAGTTCAGCCATTGCACTGCATCTGTTGTGGCTTTGTGTAATTCTTTCATTCCTCCTTGGAATCGACGAATAGTACATTCATCAGTAATGTGTGTAGCAGTTTGCTTTCTGTGTCCGCAATTACATCCTGGCGAGTCCCTTAGTCCCCATTTGTGGAGCATGTGTCCTGTTCTTCCGTGTCCCGTTCGAAGTCTATTTAATGCTACCCAATCTCTTCTCGGGAGGTCAGAGCCCGGAACTCCTTCTGTTGGGTTATTGATTAGGTTGAGTTTGTCAGGATTATTGCTTTTCCATTCATTATTCCATTCTGTGTTTATATTGAATTTTCCTGATATTAATTTTTGGGCAAGCCTCCAAGTAGGTTTTTTTGATTTTAGCCTTATATTAGGTCCAGTGTTTATGTCGTTTTGAATTGGGAGCATTGTATTCGAAAAGCATTTATTCCACTCTCGTATTAGTGAATTGTATCGATGTAGGTGTGGTGGACATAAGTTACTGAGTACAGGCAGCCAATCTATGGGGGTAGATTTAACCGCTCCAGTGATAATTCTCATAGCGGAGTTGAGTTGGGTATCTACTTTATTTGTGTGGGCACTTTATAACCATACTGGTGAGCAATAATCAGCTACCGATCGTGTAAGTGCTACTGTTGATATTCTGAGGGTATTGCTATCTGCTCCCCATTCTGAGTTTGCTAGTTTTTGGATGATATTGTTCCTTGTTTTCAGTTTTGCAGCAATTTTCTTTTTTTTGTGGTTGATTGTCATCTAAAAAATTAAAAATTAATCAGTTTGAAGTTAAATAATTTACTTTTTCATGCTTACTACTTTTTATGGGGGCAGCTTGATGATCCCCATAATAATAATGATGATTATCATGAGGTCATCTGTATAATACATAAATAACTATATTAAATATATAATGTCAGAGTTGATATTGTTAATAAATTATAAATCATTTAAGGTCAAAAAATTTTGAATGATGGTTTTTTGTTTAGCATATGAATAGACTAATAGAGTTAAGATCATAAAAATAAAATAATTAGGATTTATTGACAGGGTTAGGAATAGATAATCAAATAATTAAGTATCTACATAAGATAATAAATATATTTTTAATTTAATCATCTTGATAAGATAATACATACATTCAAATAAAAGTGAGTTAAAACTACCTAAATAATGCTTATTTAATTTATTTTTATTATTAATTTTTTTTAATTTCATTGAAATTACATCAATAATTTTTAAGTTATTCATAATAAAAATTAATAATAAATTAAATGTGCATTGCGGGCATTGATATTTTATATTTTGTAGTTTCATTATTTCATTGCTGTACAATTGTATTTCAGTACTTAAATAAATGGTTGTATAGAAAGAAACATTGATGGGTACCTATTTATTAAAATAAACACATTTAAATAATAACTTAATGATTGTATGATATGTGAATAATATTTATAATACCAAAAGAAATATGTAGACAATACAGAAAAAAGTAGTAATTTTAATCCTGAACTGGTTCATAAAACGTCACTCCGATGTTAATTTGTTCAAGAATTACGAACTACAGCAAATCTTATGAAACATTTTTTAAACATCGCAAATTATATTATGCATTTAATATTTAAAGAAATTCTAATTGTTTGTGTACTAACATTACTTATCCAGTTAAAAAATAAAATATTAATATAAAGTTACGTCAATATTGTACTTACTTTAACTATTTGAATTTTTTTTTTTTTTTTTGTATGACTTTCTTCTAATGAAGTATAACGTTGAATGGTCCAATTATTTTCGTAATTTAACGTGTGTACGCGCCCAACACTATGGGCTCTCGAAGGACCACTCGATACTGATCAAGAGCAATACGAGCCAAAACCGGCCAATTCTGGTTCTAAACGCCGACTAAGTGGCGGGTAGGCAATCGAATATACTCGCGCCTTATATATTGCAAGTAGGCAAATATATGTGCGCCCGACGACAACACGAAGGAACGGGACGAGAAATATATATATAGAAAACAAGGGAAGTAGGATGGTACAATTTAGTTAATGGGGCTGAGGGGCCCTGTGGTCGATCCGGTCTGGTTAATGCCAAATTATGTAGTGGGATTCAATGATGAAAGATGTAGTTAGATGTAGTATCTATTATCAATTTTATACGAAGCAATGGACTGAATCATAGACAATTTCAAAGTTTTTTGATTGAAATTAATGCAGACTATGGCGATGTATTGTATTTCACCGCAGTTAGATGGTTAAGCAGAGGTCGTGTACTTAAAAGGTTTTTAATGTTACGTCAGGAAATATATAATTTTTTGAAAGAAAAAGGAAAGGACACTTCCATGCTAGAAAATCTAACTTGGATTTCTGAACTGGCTTTTTGTGTTGATATATTGAAATATATAAATGAAATCAACATAAAACTACAAGGTAAAAATCAACTTATTTCTGATATGTATTTTCATATTATATCTTTTGAAATAAAATTGAAACTATTAAAGTCTCATATTGAAAAAAAATGAATTAATACATTTTCCAAATTGTAAAACACTTTTTGAATCATCAGAATTTTCATTATCGACCGTTAAATTTGTTGAAACTATTTCGATACTTCAACAGGAATTTAATAATCGATTTTAAGATTTCAAACGACATTCACAATATTTTCAATTACTCGCCAATCCGTTTAATATTGATGTTGAAGATGTACCTGTTGAGCTTCAAATGGAAATAATAGATTTGCAACCACAAGATATCTTAAAAGACTCATTCAAAGCATCGCCGTTACTTTTTTTTGCTGAACTTCCTGCATCATTTTCAAAAATTAAAAATATAGCTGAAAAATACTTCAGTATGTTTGGATACACTTACGTGTGTGAACAGGCCTTTTCTCATATGAAAAAAATTAAAAGCCCATACCGTTCACGCTTAACTGATGACCATCTCCACCATGTACTTAGAGCCAGCACAAGTAATTTAAATGTGGAAATCGAAAAAATAATAAACAATATCCAACAACAAAAATCACATTAAGCCTATTAAGCAGTTATAATTTCCATAGTTTTATATTATAATTATATTATTAAAAACTGTATTTTATGTTCTATTATTTTAAAGTTTTAAACAGTTATTTTTTTTCTTAGTAAATAATTTGGAATATAAAATTTTTATATTTGTCTGGTCCGCGAACTCTTTTTAATTTATGAATGTGGCCCGGGAGTCCAAAAAGGTTGCCGACCACTAGTCTAAGTCATAGATACTATTCATTGTTAAATCTAATCTTTTGGCCTTTTGAAATTCCAACCGTCATATTAAGTAATTGGCGACACGCGCGACGAAATATCAAAATACATTTCTTTTGGGCTTTTGAAATTGTAATCAGGGCCGGCGTTAGGGGTGGGCGACCTGGGCCTACGCCCAGAGCGCTTGTTGAAAGGGGGGCGCCTCAATGATATAATGTTAAAACTTAAAACTGAAAAAAATATAGTATAGAATATAGATGATAAATGATTATTATTGTCATTCGCCGTTCGTAATCGCTATTTATTTGGAATATATATATATATATATATATAAATTAGTAGCATCAGATAACAATTGACGCGATAAAATGCATTGACCATTGCGATTAACATTATCGATTATTTCTGTAATATAACATATGTATAAGTATATAACACATAATATCATATTTGGTTATTTAGTAAGTTATGTCATAGGTCATAGATTAAACATGTATGTTTTGTGTATGGTTGTGTACAGTGTACGACTGTACGAGTACTAATATCATACTGCCATGCGTTATTATTAAATCTTGTACAATTTTGTTTTACACGTTTACTGTTTCACTGTTTTTCTCTACCTTGACTACGATTACAATTTTTTTCTACCTCAACTACAATTTGGATTGAAAAGGTGCGTTCAAGTTTATTTAATATTAGTTTCATCGGTATTCCGACATATCGATACCCGCAGCGAAAATGGTCGTAACTCAGTGTTTGGCAGTTTTGAGATAATGCCACTACGTGATAAAGCGCGATTTTCTCTATCACCTACGAAAACGGTCGTATCTAAATATGAACCAAAGATGTTGTAAAATATATTTTTATAAGTTACCCCTGAAACTAGGTTTCCGACGAAAAAAGAATTATGTTTAGATACGACCTGGAAAAAAAAAAAATTACCGGCGATAAAAGTAGTATCTTGATTTTATTTACCTACTTATTCTATTTTTAACGCGACTGTTATCAAAACAATATTATGGACATAATATCATTTGTTTTCGACATCCATACGACCATTGTACGAACATACTCCCATACGTCACCATCATTAGGGCATTATGGATCAATATAATAATAAAAAAACTGTAAGTATCGATCAATCTTTTATATTAACATTTTAACAAAATAGATAGGTATTAATTTAATTAGTAAAATAAATCATTGACACATTGATTCAATAATCAATAATTACTGTAGTAGGTAATGTATATAATACTATTATTATTATTAATTTCGTATTACTACAACATAATGACCACTGTCACAGTGCATTTTTTTTCAACGTTTAATTTTCTTTTGAATTGTGCTGTATAGTAACAATATATTTTTTAAAATAGGAATTTAATGATGATGAATCAATTGGTACTGACAGTATACTTAGTTTGTATGAGTATGGTGCCATGAGTAGTGATGATTTCGAATGCAATTCAGAATCAGATAATACATGTAATTATGATACTGACAAGGATCCAGAGTACACTCCAAACCAAGTTTATTCAAAGTTGAATGAAGACTCTGATATAGATGACCCTGTTTCAAAGGAGGTAGGCACATAATAATTTTTTTATCTTAAAACAATCATTATAGAAATGTTTTATATTGTAAATAATTAAAGTTATTATTAACATTCAGAAATACCTATAATACATACACAATTATTATACCTATTAGTAACCACCAATGTCATCTTTACAAATGTATTCATAGATTTTATAAGCAATATTAATTGAACGCTAAAGTATTAAACATACATTTTATGCAATAGGACAATAATATAACAATAAAACAAAAAGTCTGTTAATTTTCTTTTTGTTAACTTACTATTTAGGTACAATATTATAAAACTAATCTATACTATAGTAAATTGCTCATAATAATAGAATAATATTGAAATGAAATAATATTGAATTGAAATGAATAATATTAAATAATATTATTGGAAAAGAAAACTAAAAAATGTATGAATATTATTATAGTATCATTGTGATTTGACTAAACTATAAAAATATTTTAAACCTTGATATTCTACTTAATAGGACCTACCTACAAGTATTAATAACAACATAGGATATTTGGTTGATGCAATAAATATTGAGAATAACATTGGATATGACAACATCATCTTAACTGATACTTGTGTAAGTTACCATAAGTAATAATTATAATACTTAAATTATGAAAAATATTGTGATTAATTAATATTTTACAGAGTACGGGAAGTAACAAAAAACGTAGAATTTCTCCTAAAGAAAAAACTAGAAAACGTACTAGAAATGTAGAAAACTGGCTGGATGTCAAATCAAAAGCAAAGCTAAATTATGGAGTTGAACATTTGAACAGAAAAGGCCAAATTATATGTGCTAAGAAAATGGGTCTACCATGCCCAATAACATGTCGATTAAAATGCCATGAAAACATTAATTATGAAGAACGGTATAATTTATTTCAATTATACTGGAATTTGGAAAACCGAAGTCGAAAATGGGATTTTCTCGCTAGATATGTAAAAGTTTCTGGAACAAAACAAGCAATAGTTTTAAAAGAATTTTCAAGGAGGAAATTTTCTAGAAAATATTTTCTTATAGTAAAAAATGAGGAAATACAAGTCTGCAAAAAAATGTTCCTTAATACATTTGGAATATCTGAAAAAGTTGTGAATACAATTTGTAAAAAACTTGAGAATTCACCAACTATTAGTGCTGATATGACAGGTAAACACAAAAATAGACCACATACTATTCCTTGTGAGGTTAAACAATTTATTAGAGAACACATTAATAGTTTTCCAGTTGTAGACTCTCATTACACCAGAAATAAAACGGATAAAAAGTACTTAGAAGCAAATTTAACAATTTCTAAAATGCATCGTTTATACTTAGAATGGGTTAATGAGAAGCCGGTTGAGACATTAACAAAAAATGCAACATTAAGGCAATACACTGATGTGTTTAATGAATTCAACATTAGTTTTTTCAAACCCAAAAAGGATTTATGTGACGTTTGTGAGAAATATAAGATAGCCGAGCCTAAGGAAAAAGAAGAGCAACAAATACAATACGATGAACATCTATTTAATAAAGAAGTAGTTAGAAGAATTAAAAATGCTGATAAAGAAAGAGCCTCTATTGAACCAGGATTTTGTGTGGCGGTTTTTGATTTAGAAAAAGTCTTAACGACGCCACAAGGTGAAACAAGTACATTTTATTATAAAAGAAAATTTGCCACGTATAATTTCACTATTTACGATATTGGCAAGAAAGAAGGTTTTTGTTATATATGGAACGAATCGGATGCTAAGAGGGGTGCAAATGAAATTGCTACCTGTTTGTTCATGTTTTTAAAACAAAAGAAGGATGATGGCATTCAAGAGTTCTCCTTCTATTCTGATAACTGTGGTGGGCAGAATCGCAACCGTTTTGTGTTTGCGATGTGGGAATATGCAGCATATAAACTTAAAATTAAAATAACGCATAGGTTTCTTGAAAAAGGCCATACCCAAAATGAGGGGGATAGTATGCATGCCACTATCGAAAAAACAAAAAAAGGAAAAACAATTTATGTACCAGCCCAATGGGTCACTTTAGTTCAATGTGCAAAAGTTAAAGGTGCACCATATTCAGTTAAAGAAGTTTCAAATAAAGACTTTTTGGATTTCAAACATATTGTAAATAACAGTGAGTACAACTGGAAATTAGCAAGTAACGGATTGCTAGTGAAATGGAGCTGTGTAAAAGAAATAATGGTTACATTTAAATGTCCTTTTCAACTTAGCATAAAATATAACTTAAATATAACCGATGACACTATAACTATATCTCTACAAAACAAGAAAAACAGAGGACGACATCAGCCACATTGTGGTCCTGTGAGAGCTTATGACAAACCATTTCCAATTGAAAAACTGAAGCTAAACGACTTATTATCCTTGTGCAACACAGGCCTAATTCCCACTGTATACCATGCATTTTACAAATCACTTAGTTCTAGTCCTGCAAGTGAATAAAATATAAATTGATGAAAATGTAGTTAATCCAGTTGTTAATATTATTCATTCTTTGAACATTTTTTATTTGTATATTTTTTTTTGTTTTTATAATTAATTATTATGACAATACATTGTACTTTTAAATAATAACCAAGAGTCAAGACTTGGTACTTAGTAATAATGTATTTTTTTTTTAAGATGTTTTATTTTGTAACAGAGTCTCAACAATTCAGTATTTTAAGATATTTTACTATGAGTCTCAAAAATTGATGAAAATGTAGTTAATCCAGTTGTTAATTATTCATTCTTTAAACATATTTTATTTGTTTTTTAATTAATTATTATGACAATACATTGTACCTTTAAATAATAACCAAGAGTCAAGACTTGGTACTTAGTAATAATGTGTTTTTTTTTTAAGATGTTTTATATTGTAACAGAGTCTCAACAATTCAGTATTTTAAGATATTTTACTATAAGTCTCAAAAATTAAGTATCAATAATGTGAAACTTATCTATTAATATTATAATAACTTGAGATATACAACGTAATAATATGTAATAAAAATAATATGACAATTTTCTTTTATTCAATAGTTTATTTTTATTTTTCAGCTAAATAATGAAAACAGAATTAACTTGAGTTACTACTTTTTTTTTTATACTTTTCCCGCGAAAATAGAATTAACTTGAGTTACTACTTTTTTTTTTTATATATTTCCCGCGAAAATAGAATTAACTTGAGTTACGAAATTTGACATAAGGTCGTAACTCAGTTAAGTCAATGATAACTGATAGGAGACAAAAAACTTAAAAATAGTATTTTAATTTATTCTGAGATATTGATAATGATAAGAACGTAACATAAAAAAGTTCAAAAGCAGAATTAGAATCGTAATTTATAATGTTAAAACAGTCACTCTGAAAAATCATAAAAACTGAGTTACAACCATTTTCGCTGCGGGTATCGATATTGCCGTTAAATTTAGCAAAACGTAAATATTGTATTATATTATTGCTGGTAATACGATATTGATAGCCAGTACAGGAAAATATTTTAAAATTTAATTTTATACTTAATACGTACTAAGTTATTTTCTTATCCAATAACATTTTTTTTCTATACAAAATATAATTTAATTTTAATTAATTACAAAATACATAGGTAATATTTTAGTATTTAGTTTTTATTTATTCAGCATAAATCATTGACATTATTACATAAGTTATACTAATAAGTTAAATGTCAAATGATTATGTTAAAGCTCACACGTATGTAGGTATTTATATTTAAATATAAAAATACTCATTATAATTTATTTCAGTTTACCCCTCTTTATAAAATAAATATTTTTATTAACTTTCCATATAATATTACAGAATATTTAATTAAAATGGGAAAAAAGCTTTCGGGAGCCCAGAATAGAAAACGAAAGGCAGAGGAAATTGCTGCTATAAAAAAGGAACAAAATAGTATAAAAAAGTTCATTAAGCCCATTGATAATAAACCAAAAGAATCTTTTGAAAAATCTAAAGAAACTTCTGATTTCGATTTAATTGATAGTGGTACCCATGAACAAAAACCTAATGTAGACATAGAAAAAAAAGAAATTCAAACACAATCTGATAAACTCATATTTGACGACGGCTTAGGTGTTTTAAATGAAAGTACTGTTTGTGATGTCAGTTATTTAGAAAATCCAGCCAAGTGGCCATTAGCAATAAATATGAAACGTCATATTATAGATAGATTAGTAATGATTGGTCCAAAAAGTATATTTGAAAATATATCTTATCCACTAGATGAGCATAAAAGGCATTTTTCTAATTTTCATATATATCGTAATTGTGAAAACGGTGAAAAAATTATAAGACGATGGTTAATTTATTCAAAAACTTCCAACAAAGTATATTATTTTTGTTTCAAACTATTCAAGACAGATAGCGGAACATCGTTAGGAAACAGTGGTTGTAACGATTGGAAGCATATAGGGTCTATACTAAGTACTCATGAAAAATCTACACATCATTTTATTGCTACTAGCATATGGATTGAATCTGAAACCCGTCTAAAAAAAAATGCTTAAATAGATGCTCAAAATCAATGTCTATATGAACAGGAAAGTCTTCGCTGAACAAAAGTTTTTGATCGGTTAATAAGTATAATTTTGTACCTCGCTCAACACAATATGGCATTTAGAGGTACATTTGATAAATTATTTCAACCAAATAATGGAAATTTTTTAGGTTTAGTTCAACTTCTTGGTAAGTATGATGATGCAATGGCAGAGCATTTACGTCACATATCCAAAAAATCGAACAGAAATCATTACTGCAGTCATGAAATTCAAGATCAATTGATAAACTTAATGGCTAATAACATTCGTGATACTATTATAGCTAATCTTCATGAGGCAAAATATTATTCAATTTTTACAGATTGTACATCAGATATAAGTAAATCAGAACAAATGTCATTCACTGTTCGTTTTATCGAGAAAGTTGGAAATAGCATGATTATAAAAGAACATTTCATTGGTTTTAAAACTGCTACTGATTCTACCGGATTAGGTCTTTCACAGCTTATGTTGCAAACACTCAAAGATAACAATATTGAATTTACCAACTGCAGGGGACAAGGATATGATAATGGGGCCAACATGAAAGGAAATAATCAAGGAGTTCAGGCAAGATTATTAAATATAAACCCAAGAGCATTTTATATTCCATGCAGTTATCACTCTTTGAATTTAGTTGTGGCCGATGCTGCATCATCTTCTAAAGGATCGATTTCTTTATTTGGATTAATTCAACGTGTATATGTATTATTTTCGGCGTCTGTGAATCGTTGGGAAATTCTTAAAAGTCATATATCAGGATTTACAGTTAAGCGAGTATGTACAGTTCGTTGGGAAAGCCGCGTAAGTGCCGTTAAAGCAATGCGTTATGAAACTAATAACATAGTTAATGCTTTAATAGAAATTTCTGAATCATCAAATGCTGAAGCCGGTCTTCGTCATGAAGCGCAATGTTTAGCCGATAACCTATGTGAATTTGAATTTCTTATATCACTTGTTGTTTGGTACGATTTACTATTTCAAATCAATGTAGCCAGTAAAGCAATGCGAGGAATCACTATGGACATCATCACAGCAATTTCAATTGTTAAAGGTTGTTTAAATTATATTATTTCTTATCGTAATACAGGATATATTTCCGCTGTTTCATCTGCTAAAGACATCGCTGAAACTTAAAACGTGGAACCAAGTATTAAACCAAAAAGACATAGACTAATTAAAAGACAATTTCAATATGAAAGCTTAGACAATTATGAACCTACCCTAGAAGAGGAATTTAAAAGAGATTTTTTCTATCGTCTTATAGATACAAGTGTAACATCAATACAGTCACGTTTTGAACAGTTGGAAGCTCATAAAAATACATGGCTATTCTTATATAATATTTCTGATTTGCCTGATCATGATACTTTGGTAAAACATTGAATGGATTTACATAGTACACTTAAAAATGAAGACCAAAATGATATCAACGGAATAGATTTATGTGTTGAATTAGAACATATTAAAACTCTATTACCAAAAAATGTATCTTCTCCAAAAGCAGTATTGGAATATATGTTACAATCTAATACATATGGTCTATTCCCAAACATCTGGATATCCTTAAGAATTTTATTAACAATTCCTGTTACTGTTGCCAGTGGTGAGAGAAGTTTTTCAAAATTAAAACTTATTAAAACGTATCTGCGTTCGACATTGGGGAACGAAAAGCTGACATCTCTAGCAATTCTTTCTATTGAAAATGAAATAGCTCAAATGATGGATTTCTCAGAAATTATTAAAAATTTTGCAAAATTAAAAGCAAGAAAAGTTTTTATCAAGGGTTAGAATCTTTTTTTTATTAAAATTAGTATAAATAAATAACTAAATGTTAATTGTAATATGATTTGAATGTTTTTGATTGTTTTTTTTTTTTTTTAATTAAAATAATATAGTAAATGTTTATTTACAAGCATAAGTGATGTTTTTTAAATATGAGTTGACGTAAGTAAAGAAACCATAAAATCATGGCACTTGAATTTTTAATTACAATATTTAATTTAAAATAAAACGACTACTATTTATATAGGGAGGGGCCAAGGGCGCATATTTGTTTACTCGCCCAGGGCGCCAATGACTCTACTGCCGGCACTGATTGTAATCGTTATCTTAGTAATTGCTGACACGCGCAACAAAATATCAAAATATCAAAATACATTTTTTTCTATACCTTCCTTTCTACCTATAGCTATTGGCAACAATTCTTCGATTATATATTTTATTTAAAATTCTGTAAATTCTGATTTAGTGTGTTTTTAGCAATCGATGTGAAAGGGACTTGTTTTCATACACATTTATATATCTAATAAATACATTGTTTTTCTGGTGAGTAACTACTAACTACTTAAGTTTATAATTTTAATACCTAGTAGGTACATACTACATAGGTGCAGTGGTATGTTTACGGGAGGTGATCCGAAAGATATATCATGTTTTAGATCCATACTTTGATTTTGAATGAAATTTATTTAATATTATTATTTGTATCAGTGGCGCCGAAGTTTTTAAAATGTGGTCGGCCAATTTTAAAACTTTGCGGCCTCAATATCCATTAGCGTAAAAAAAGTATTCAAATTTGGGGTAAGGGGTGTGAAATATACATTTATCCATAGTAAAAGTTATATGATGTCAATATAAAGTGGCCACATTTTTCAAAAAAGAGATCGGGCCATGACCCGACTTCAACATAGATTCCGGCACCACTGATTTGTATATTGACCGGGCCACCTTCTTCTGTTTTAATAGTATTATAGCCTATAGTAGTGGAGCTTGCTTAATTGTAAATATCACTTTGCGTTGGTATTTAAAGCTTGATAATACTACACAAAACTTAAATTATAATTATAATTTGGTCTCCATATTATGTTTTTTTTAAAAAAATTAATTTTTTCATCATAAATCTACTCATATCTCATATTGATAAATTATTTATAATTTATAATTATAGTTTTTCACAAATTATCATAAATTTATGCTTCAATAATTTTCAAATGCTAAACTGAATATTATTCTCAGTAATACAATTTGTGAACCGATGTTTTTAGAAACGTCACGAGTCGTATATTTTTTGAAATTGAGATGTTATTAAAAACGTATAAACCTACCTACTATTATAGTCATATCATGTGTTTTTGAGTGAAAACCCGTCTTTATAGTTGTAGTATTATTAGTAGGTGTATGATATATTTTAATAAGTACTTTTTCTTAAATTAATTTATTTTTCAAAAATATTTATATAATACAGTTTTTATCAATTATCCAATAGTTTTAAATGATTGACTCATGACGTTTTTGCAATCATCGATTCGTATATATATAATATATTATATTAGTACCTATGTCAAAAATTTCCTCATGTATAAGAATAATTTTTTTCGTTTATCAAGTTGTGTAGTGTGTATGTACAATTGTACATTTTATGAATACAGCAATTAATTAAAATTAATCGCTGAAGAAAAGTCCGTTTTAAAAAAAGTTTGACAAAAAGTCCGGATTCAGTTATTTATAGTCGGGCAAAAAGCCTAAGCATATTATTTAGTTTCTAATAAAAAGTCGGAAAATACAAAATATTCTTTATAACTAATATTTATTTTTAAAATTTAAAAATGTCTGTACATATAGGTACGTATTATATTATTATATTTTTTTTCTATTTTCTTATTCTTATTATTTCGTATAACTAAAAAAAATAAAACGGAAATCTACTATAGTTAATTACCTATATATTATATTATACTAAAAATCTCTTAGATCGTATATGATCTAAATTCTAAGATATATCTATCGCTATGATATGTGGCTGTATGTCTACATGTTATCTACCAAAAAATTATATTATGTACTGTTAAAAACAAATAAAGGGTGACTAAAAAGTTAGACCCATCAAGACAACAAACACTTAAGACTGGATTATTCACACGTTTATTAAAGAATTTTACAGTTGAGGACACCACACACGCATGCCCATGAATCCTACAACGCACTGCGCTGCTGGTTGGTTAGAACTGTTCGGGGTGCTCCTCGCTCCCTCACAGTACTGACAACTTAAATACTATGCCCAAAATATTTTAATGATAACATTCGGGTATCCTGACATATTGAGTGTCCCCACTTAATAGTATTTACATAAATATTTATTTTTATAATATTAATTAAATCAGTCTTAATTTAACAAGGATAACAGGATGGTTACATCTGGTATGACATCTGCCAGCCTGGTGGTCTTCTCTCCCTTCTGGGTCTTCCTCCAGTGGTCTGTGACCCTTCCAATCCATCGTGAGTTGTGGTTGGTTCATCTGGTTCTTCTTCATCCTCTGGAATATGGTAACCTTTGATGTGAGTAACGTGGACTGTAGTTGCGTAGCACCTTTTTTCATCTGTTTGCAGTTCAGACACTCTATATACATCATTTGGCAGTTTCTCAGTATATAATTCTCAGGGTATAATTGCACATATTTAGTTAGATTATCAATTAACACTAAGATATAGCTGTTGCCTTTCGTGGACTTCACAAACGGGCCTATATGGTCGACATTTACCACTTCAAACGGACGCTTACCCGGTTTTATGGGGTGAAGCTCACCTGATTGTTTTCCCCGAGGTACCTTGAGTAACACACATTCCGGACAACATCTGATGTGTACCTGTACATAACGGCGCATCCGTGGAGAGTAGTAACGCTCTTTGATTTTATTCACCGTTCGATCTACTGCGAAGTGCCCAGCTAGATCATGGAATCTTATGACAATACTTTTGCGCATAGCATTTGGCACTACCCACAACTGCTTATCTTCCCCATTGACATTAACTTTCCTATATAGTATCCCCTTTTGCATGTGATAGTTCTTAACAATTTTATTATCAGTCGCTGAACGTCCCGTCTGTTCTCGACTTAAAATCTCCATGATTGGCTTAAGTCTGGTGTCGGTTCGTTGCATTGATATGACCTGTTCTTCCTCTGTCATTGTAACAAACACTTCTAACCGTTCATCCATTAGCTCCATCTCTGTATCTTGTGGCACACTAGTCGGACTTCGACTAAGAGCATCAATGTGACCCATTTTGACACCTGGGCGATGCTTAATGTCAAAGTCATACTCACTCAACAGAGTGGCCCATCGTGCAATTTGTGGATTCAAAGTTTTCTGGGTGTTGAAATGAACGATTGCCTGACAATCTGTGATCACCAAGAACTTAATTCCGATTAAGTACTGACGCAACCTGTTCATACTCCAAACTACCGCCATCAATTCTTGTTTGCTAGAATGATAATTTCGTTCCGCTGACGTTGTTTTCTTTGATACTGCATGTATCAAATACAACTTTTTATCAACACCACGCTGTAGTAACATCCCGCTTAGACCAATACTTCTCGTATCGCAGTGTAATTCTGTTTCTGCCTTAGGGTTAAACATTTGAAGTACAGGTTTACTGATCAATCTGTTTTTCAAATCATTGAACGCACTTTCCTGTGATGCTGTCCATACGAATACTACATTATCTTTTAACAAATCGCTGATCGGTTGTGCTATCACTGCATAGCGCGGGATAAATCTTCTAAAGAAACCACACAAACCGAGAAACCGCCGTACCTCATGCTTATTATTAGGTTTTGGGAACTCCTTGACCGCCACGACCTTCTGCTCACCTGGTCGCACTCCCTCTGCTCTTGAGGGTTAGTTTTGCCCCTTTTAAAGCTTCAAACACTAGTTTCAATTTGCTTATCATATCTGCAAACGATGTATAAGGCACCAAAATGTCGTCGAGATACCACATTGCCACCTTGTCCTTCAGAGGATGCAACACCCGTTGCATCAACCGTGAAAATTCATATGGAGCGTTGATTAAGCCATCCTTTCGAATTGTCCAGTTTCGCTAGGCGTGATGAATGCCGTCTTTTCTTTAGCACCCTCGGTGAGCGGTACCTGCAAATAGCCTGAAGCAAGATTTAAAGTAGTAAACATTTTAGCACCATGCAGCTGTTCGAGATGTTCATCCAAATTGGGTGTTGGGAACACTTTTCGCACGGTTTGTGAATTTAATTTACGGTAGTCTACAACAAGTCTAGCATCACCTTCCTTTTTAGTCACTAGTAATACAGGTGATGCGTATTGCGACTTTGTTTCTGTCACTATGCCTGCGTCTTTCCACTCGCGCACTATGCGGCTTATAGTCTCCCTTTCTGTCGCACTGGCACGATATGGTTTGCATACCACCGGCTGTCCATGGTCGACTATGTCCATCTGGATCTCAGCAGTACAGCCCAGTTCATCTAAATTAAAAGCAAAACAACATCGATAATCATTCAATAATTTAATCAATTCATTAACTTCATCCTGATCAAAAGTTGACCCATACTGCACCATCTCTGCAGTTATTGGTGTCCTTGGTACTTTGGTGGTCCTTAATGACGGTCGTTGTTCGCGTAGCACACCAACATGATCACCACGATGTAAACTTAACTCACTTTCCCCAGCATTGATAACCATTACTTCAACCGTTTCGTTGTCAGCAACAGCTTCTACAATTTTGACACTTTCCGCTGGCACGACCTCTGTTTCATGTTTTATTCTCACCGCATGCCGGTTTGTCAACTGCTCTGGAATGTCGGTTTCTTGATAAGGAAATTTTATGCCATAGCCGAAAGTTAACCTATCTTTTGTCTTAATAAAAGTAACATTATCCAATTCTGTAAAGGATCGTCCGATGATTATGTCATAATTTTGTAATTCATCGTCAACTACAACCAACTTAACCCGTCCCTTCACTTCGTCAACACACATGATCGCTTCAGTTTCTCCTTTACTAATTACCGGTTGATCTTTGCCATACACCCACATGTTAATTATTTTGGAATTGACTTTCAGATCAAAACGTTCAGCAGTCGATTTCTTTATGATACAAACCGCACTGCCTGTATCCACCAACCCTTGTATTTGATCCTTATGCTCATATTTTATGCATACTTGTTTAATATAATGTACTGCACTATTCTTTACTTGAGTACTAACCAAATTGACGTCAGTTGTTACTTTTTTACAGTACTTACTACTATGACCATCTTGCTTACATTTACTGCACCTTAGAGGTCTGCGCGCTTCAGTACAATCGAGTGCTATGTGTCCAAACGACTGACAATTGTAGCAACGCGGACCTGTACGAGGAGACACAGTGACTCCAGGTTTACTGTCCACCTTAGACCAAGTCAGCGCTGGTTCCTTTTCAGCCAACGGTTTCGGACTTTGTTTAGGTTGTGACGGGTTGCGGAACCTCTCACTACGGTTATGGTCCATGTCATTGTACATCCAAATATCGGCCAATAATTCAGACTCACTTGTGTGTCCATTACTCAATAACGTCGACGATAATTCTCGCGAATATAGACCAACACATATCATTTTTTTTATTTCTATGGCTGATAAACCTAACCGCCTACACATTCTGACTTTATCGTGAAAATATGAGAATACTGTTTTGTCACGTTTTTGTACTCGTTCATTCATCCTTTTCCAGGTCTCAGTTACACTTACTTAGCTGGTAAATGTCTGTTCAAACGCAGCCGTAAATTTCGCAAAAGTGTCTAGCTCACTTATGTGGCTTCAATACCAATTTTTGGCGGCTCCCTCCAGGTGTGAACGACCCGTCTCCATTATACACGTATCCGATCACTTGTTCACTAATGCCACGGCTTTAAGCGCGCCAAGCCATTCTGCAGCCACGTCCGTATC
This sequence comes from Aphis gossypii, assembly GCF_020184175.1. Classification (NCBI taxonomy): domain Eukaryota; kingdom Metazoa; phylum Arthropoda; class Insecta; order Hemiptera; family Aphididae; genus Aphis; species Aphis gossypii. The sequence continues at coordinate 75,630 of NW_026083001.1, forward strand.
ACCAGTTTCTCCGTTGAACTTAGGGACAGTTTGAGAGATGATCGGTAACATCGGTGGAGAGGATTGAGCCATGATCTTCTGTTCCATCAACTTGTTAATGTTCTTATCCATTTGTTGTTCGCGCAACCAATTTTGTTCAAGAAGCGCAAGCACGAGTCCCTTCGCATCGAACTCACTACCTGCAGCTTGCATATTAACTGGTTCATCATTTCCCATTTTGTATTCTACGATCACTCACATTACGTTGTTAACACAGTACACATTCGGATGGTTGAAACGAATTGTTTGTTTACCTCTATCACCACAATCAACAACAAGTTTATGATTACAACTTTTATGATAACTCGCTTGTTATCTATTACTGTGGTATCGGGTTCTCAGTAAGTGGTTATCTTTACTTAATTTTGAGGTTATGTACGTATCACCAAAATTTACGTAAATCAAAACCACGCGACTTAACGGTTTCGATGCGTATTTCGCGAACTTTACTTAGAAATCAGGAACAATCGAACTCGACGAAAATCGTTAGATCATACTCACACGTTAACCTTACCGACGCGCTAAGTTTTATCGACGCACTCGTTAAGACTTAGGGCGGATTTACGGTCAAATCCCACTTCTGAAATGTTAAAAACAAATAAAGGGTGACTAAAAGGTTAGACCCAACAAGACAACAAACACTTAAGACTGGATTATTCACACGTTTATTAAAGAAAATTACAGTTGAGGACCCCACACACGCATGCCCATGAATCCTACAACGCACTGCGCTGCTGGTTGGTTAGTACTGTTCGGGGTGCTCCTCGCTCCCTAACAGTACTGACAACTTAAATACTATGCCCAAAATATTTTAATGATAACAGTACCTACAAGCAATAATCAATATCAATATTACCACGATTATTATAAAAAAAGAACAAACATTATATAGATCTAGATTCTAGATATTAAATACATGTATCTAGTTACCTATTAAAATTGATTAAAATGAATAATAAATTATATAATTATAAATGAAAATTTAATAGAATTATTTGTATTTTCGGACTTTTTGTTTGTCCGACACTAAAAATGTGTTCGGACTTTTTTTCCATAGACTTTTTGACCGATTGCCAATTAAAAAGTACTCGTATATTATGATTTTCATGTTAAACAATAATAAATACCTATAATAGTTTAATATAAATAAAGCTCTTTAATTTTAGATTCTGAACGTTTTTTTTTTTTGTTTCCATAAAATATTTAGCATTTGGTTATTGAATATTACTGTAATAATTATTTATATTAAACATTTAAATCAGTCAATTTTGCTGGGTAATTGAATGGATAATATTATTGTCATATGAATGTGGTTTAAATTTGTGTACCAACCCACACAGCATTAGGGAAATGATAATATTTTGTGAATATTTTGATGTGCTTTAATAATTAATATTTTACTAAAAATATTGTATGAATATTTTCTTCACATGATAACAAAATATCGTATTAAATGATTGTATAAAAATGTTTTTTGAACAATAATAATACAACTTTTCATAAATATTATTTAGCAGATATTTTATCAATAATGTGAAAATATTTATTTTAAATATATTACATTATAATTATTAAGAAATATTTTCAGGACAATTATTATACAAATCTTAATAAATATTTTTTACAAATGTTTTATAAATACTTTGAAAAATATTCTATTAGTATAATTATTATAATAAATAAACATAACATTATAATTTATGTAGACTATAAAAATAGCTCCACTACATCAAAATTGTATTTCCCACATCATATAATATTTAGGAACAAAAATATTATTTCGTATAAACGCGAGTATATATTATATCGGATTTCCATGCGTGATATTATGACTCTATATTATTATATAATATATATTATCAAATTAATTTTTATGTCCCTATTTGTCTATTTCTGATTTTTCATTCTTGGAAATCGGAATTTGGAATGGACGTCGTTAATTGTCGTTGTTGGGGACCTTGTAGAATGCAGATGGTTAGATATATATATATATATATATAAATATTATAATATAGTATACACAGTATTGCAACGAGAGCCCGGATCGGATCGCAATAATAATGATATCGGTATTCGGTTATTATATCTATTCTACGGTTACTTTAAGATATCGATTTTTAGTTGGGAAACTCCAATATGTACTGATGTCATAGATTATACCATTAACGGTTTTATCTTTTATTATTATGGTTAGGGTGACCAGATGTGTCTTATAAAAAAAGAGGACATTTTTACAAATAAATGTTTGTTAATTAATACCTACACAGATACACAAATACAACTGGTAATGTAACAACTGGTATGTATTTTAAAGGCGTTAAAACTATTGATAGTATACAAAACATATTTGCATGATGTATTTAACACAAAAACATATTTGTGTGATGTATATTTTAACACAATTACATTTAGTTGGCTGATTGAAGCACAATATAAACAGCATATAATATTACAAACTATTAAGTTTACCATAGTAATATACTAACATAGGTATCTATTGAAATAAAAAAATAAATCAAACAAAACTATACATTATATTATTTAACTTTTTTAAACCAAATTGACATTAGAAACTTTAAACATCATTTAGAATTTAATCCATACTTGTCAGAACTAGATATTTCTTTTAAAATATAATTGTTTTTTTTGATCTTTCAAGTATTTAAAAAAATCAGCACACTTAAAATGTTTAAAATTAAATTGAACCATCATAACACCCTTAACGTTTTCCAATAAAAACGATTACGTTCTTTGGTCCATTAACTAGTTATAAGTGAGAATACTCTCTCAGTACTAGCATTATGTCCTGGAATAGCAAAAAAAAACTGCAATTTTCAAAATTTCAGAAAATGTTGTTATGTTTTGATTCGAAGAAAAAAACAATAAAAACTTATTTGGAGATTTTTCAAAGAAATATGTATCATCTTGAATGCTAATAAATTTTTTTAAATTTTGAATCTGGTCAAATAATTGTACATCATCAATAAAAACATTTAGGGACTTTAAGAAAGTTACACATTCTTCAACTTTATTGTAATCTATTGGAACAGATTTCTGAATGTCCATCCATTTAAATACCTGTAATAATTTGAATAATAATTGCTGGTTAAAAATAATCAAAAATAATTAAGAATAAAATAGGATAAATTAAATTACTTTGAATTGCATTAATGACATAGTCCATTTTTCTAAATAACTGGTTGTAGAGGAATATATACATAAGCAACGTTTAATAAAGTTATCACAGTTAATTGCTTTCCCATTTTCTTTTAAATGTTTTATATGTTCTTTAACAGCCAAGGGTATAAATTTTTCTGTTATTCTACCTTTTGGCTTTTAGATTAGTCAAATATTTTCAATTATATTATTATTTCACAGATTGAATTGTTTTCTCATTTTAATTTTTTCCAATCTGTTATGAAAAGTACTCATCAAAGAATGTACAAAAAGTAAAAATGGTTCACTAAAGTCATTTTCAAAAAGTTTATACTGCTTAGGGTTTGGTCTTTGAACAAAATATGATTTTAATGCACAGGGAACATTTGCAAAAATTCTGTTATTTGCAGGAAATAAACTTAATCATCTTGTTTTGCTATGATACAATAATTCTCTGTATGTAATATCTGTAAATTCACAAAAGTCTTTCAGTGATTCTGTTCTAACTGTGTAAATAGAAAATAGTTGTAAATTTAAGAATTATTGATTCAATATCAAACATATCAAATTGATCCACACCATGATTTATAGCATTGTGTAAAATATGAGCAGAACAACCAACACCAAGCAAATTTTTATTGACACTAGATTTAAGTTTTGTAAATATGTTTTGACCAGATATACGATTAATGCCTCCAAAATTGGTGTTAGTATTATCTCCAACAAATGCAATACATTTACTTTTTATGTTATTTTTATTCAGTGATTCCAACAACAATTCACTGACAGAATCTGAAGTTTCATTTTTTGTATTTTTGAGATCAATAAGTTTAACATTAATTCCACCATTCAAATAATCATAGTATTGAATAAGTATTGGAAACATTTTTGTGTTACCATGATTACTTGCATCTGTAGCAATACTAATAAAAGGTATGGATTTTAAACACTCAATTACAACTTTCAAAGAATGTGGCGCCAGTACATTATTTACAATTGCTTCCGTTTTAGTTCGTGCACAACTATTTTTTTTAGCAGTATTAGAGTCATCAAACATACTACGTAAGATTACATAGATCGATAACTATGATGATGTACAACAGTATGAAATGCAAGTGTACCCTCCACTGCACTAACTTTCAAAATTTCAGGTGTATTTTTATTAATAACAAAATTATCTAAATTGACAGATGATGAAACCGCAGAACTAGCTATTCTTGACTTATGTATAGTTGTGTCTAAATGAGCTTTTAAATCATAAGACCCTGACAAAAATGTTTGATTTAGTCATGAAGTCGTCAAAAGTTTTAAACAAATCTTCTCCACGAGTCTTGCATTTCAATGGCAATAATGCTAGCAACTCGTCTCTAAATACTCTACTTTCAACGTCTAAAAAGCGCACAAAAATTGACATCTGCTCAGAATCAACAATATCACATGACTCATCAATTGCAATAGCGTAGCAAGGAGCCATCTGTAAAATGTGAATTAAATTATTTTTGTTGTCATCGGCCAATAGTTCTGTTCTTCTTGTATTGCTTCTTGCTGATAGATGAATACTTTGAATAGCATTAATTATGTCCTTTTTTTCTTCAAAAAGTGCAGTGGCTACTTCTAACATACACTCTTTTACAATTTCTGAGTCTGTAAATGGTTTTTGGTATTTATTTAACGTCCAGCAAACACGCAATGCTGCTTCTACTGACTTTTCTTGCCCACTCATACTTTGTACTAACATAGTCGTACTATTTTTATAAGACAAGAGATACGCTTGGAGCTTATTTTTACGCGCTGCACTGTTAAGAGGAAATTTTTTTTCAAAATCTTTATGCATTGTATCATAATGACGCTTTAAATTAGCACATTTAACGACAGCAACTGTACTGTTGCATATAAGACAAACTGGAACGGCTCCAGCTCTTACTGGAAGTGTAAAACAATATTGTTCGGTTCACTCAGCCAGAAACTTTCTGTTTTCATTGTCAACTTTACGTTTTTTGGAAAACATACTCGATTACACACGAATAATATTTATAAATTAATAAGTGTTAAAACTACAGACTCGACGGACTACAAATACGAATAATTATAATAATTTCTTAACGAACGACGAACGACAAACGCAACGAGTAAATTGAACTAAATAATATTTGTGTTTCAAGAAGTAGGTTCAATGTATGGTGTTCTGTTATCGTGACTATTATTATAAACAGCGGTATACGATGAACGCTATCGTAATTTCCTAATAAATCATAAAAATAGATCGCCTCTGAATATTGTATTTTACACACACACACACACACGCGCGCGCGCGCGCGAATACAAGCGACTCGACCCGCAGCCGTGACTGTGGCACGTTCAACAACAACACAGAATACAGATAATCATAAACCGTTATTATTGTCTTAGCGCCTAATGAAGTCGATTTCAATATTAGTTTAATTTTTGTTATGAACGGAGGGGGAGTGATACATAGGATATATAGGAAAATTAAGACCATTTTTGGCGGTCCAGTTATTTCCCTTCCCCGTGCCGGTCATGGTCCGCGGGCCGCCTATTGCCGACCCCTGCTAGAGTCAATGTTCAATAAATAAATATTTTTATTTTTACTTTAGAAATGATAAAAAAAAACAATATTTCAAGATCCCTTACTAATGATTTGGTATCTTCTACAGGTACCTATACATTATTATCAAATTTTTGGTCTATAAATATATTTTGATTAAATTTGTATCATTGGTAAATATATAAAATATATATTATATAAGATTTGTTAATATCTTATTACTGCAACGTGCACTGATAGTTAAATATAATATATAAATTACCATAGCCAACAATACTCTAAACCTTGGGGGCATAAAGGACATCCTTATAGTTATGTTAGGATGAGCAACCAGGCAAGCAATGATTGAGTATAATTAAACTAGGGCCGGACCTAAAAACAATCAAAAGTATCATCACCCGTGTGCTTCCTATCCGCTAGGAGATAATAATATATAATTACTATCAGGTGACATATTATGGATACGTAATTAGAGTATATTAATTGCGGAATAACCTAACCCGATAGAATATTATAGTCATATAATTGACGCACGCTATCGCCCGGATGACGCAAAGTGTGGGCAGGAGCGGATGCAGGTGCAGATGACCAACAGGAGTCTGAGGGTACCGTGGGAGTCTCTAGACGATATAAAAGGGGGTCCAGATTAGGCACAATGCAGACGTGATCCACCAGAGTTAGAACGAGCACCTTCACATCACCCAGATCAATAGTTTTTGTCATTTGGACATAGAATATTTTTCACAAGTTCAATTAAATTAATTAATTGGGCTTAGAATAGTTTTAAATAAAAAACACTTAGAATAATTTCAAGAGTTTTCATTTATTTCACAAGCAACCTTTCCTATTTCGACATCATTCAACTGATTGTACGTGGCACGTTACATTACATTTTAGATTTAATGAACAAATTATATCGCTCAATAGTTTCATTAAAGTACGATATTGTTAAAAACTGCACTAAACATAACGAATTTCAATACTGAGAGGAAAAGAAGAACAACAACAAAAGTTTAAATACTCAACGACTAACTATATATTCGACACAAAACAATTTAACCGACAACAAAAAAGCAACGGCACAGACCACGTCTGGCACACAACTGACTTATTAAAATGTCGGCCCATCGTTCGACAGTCCAACACCACTGGACAACAGGTTGGCCAACCTTGTAGAGTTAACACTCGACCAGCCCTGACCTTACTGTTGCCCTCAACAAGTTAATACAAGTAACTTAACTTTCACAAATCCAAATACTTAGTAACTAGAATAACATAGTTAGGAACTATAACAAGTTCACAAAGAAAAATTTAAAATTTAAAAAAAAAACATATTAATTAATTTTTTTTTGTTTTTAAGAGTCTTGTTGTGACCAAAGAGTCATCAACGTTAGTCTTAACTCAGACTTAGTTTATAGCAAAGAATTAACTCAACAATCATAGTCTTTAGCCCACACTGGACGTTTTCTTAACCGCCGAGGTCTATTCTCCTTCTGGTCTTCATCACCCTTTTCCGCTTCATTAAGGTTCTCTACATTAATTCCTTTGTCGGCTGCTTGGTCATCTTCAGTGTTGACTTCTCTGTCAGAACCTTCCACATCAAGTTCTTCGCTGACTGTTTGACCATCCTCTTCAGATAGCAGTCTCCACGACTTCAATTGTGAAACATGAGCCGTAGTAGAGTAAACCCTTCTCCCTTCAGCAGCCAAACTGGCAACTCGGTACGCATCACCAGTTAGGACTTCAGTCACCACCAAAGGCCCCTTGTATCTGTCTTGAAGTTTGGTGGACTCTCCTGTTGAAACTGGAGCACGCCACATTACCACAACCTCCCCGACAGTATATCTAGTGTTGTTGTGTCAGTGCTGGTCATACTTTGCTTTGATCTTGATCTTTGCCTTAGCATCCTCCATCCGTTCCTTTGCTTTCTGTCGTAACTCCTCAGGTGGTTCCCAGTCACCTTCGGTTTTGGAGAGAGAACGCAGATTCCCCATTCTGAAACGTGGCCTGTAGCCAAATAACAACTTAAAGGGGGTTTTCAAAGTCACCTTACTTTCACTACTGTTAAGATCATTTTGAACTTTCATAAGCTCCAAGTCCCACTCATCTGGTTCGACGCAAGCAGTGATCAAGGCGGACATCCATCAGCGCACTGTGGACCCGTTCCACTTGTCCGTTTGTGGATGTCTGGATGATGCTAACACATGAGTTATACCTTGATTTTCACAGTAAGTGGTAAAGCTATTCGCTGTGAAACTGGTACCCCAATCAGTCACTAGTCTTCTTGGCAGCCCGTACGCATCCACAAGACGTTGCACACGCTGCACTGTTTCTTCGGCAGAAGTCCCAGCTACTGCATAAAACAATACAAATTTAGTAAAGCTATCTACAAACACTAAGACGTACCGGCATCCTCTTCCCGTCGTTATGAACGGCCCGACATGGTCTGCGTGCACTGTCTCGAAGGGCCTATTACCAACAGGTTAAGGGTGCAGTAATCCAGGCTGTTTCCCTCTAGGCACCTTCGTCATGAGACACTCAAAGCACATGCGAATATGAAGTCGCACGTACCTTTTCATGCCAGCAAACCAAAAATCTTGTCGAATGTTCGCCATAGTCTTATCCACTGCCGGGTGGCCACTGAGATCATGCGCACTAACAGTAAGACTTTCTCATAGCCTTCGGCATGACAAACAGCAATTTGCCGTTGAATCGGCGGTACAGCAATCCTTCCTCAATCTCGTAGTTACCATTCACAGCAGCTCCACCACTCACAAGTTCCGCTTCAAGCTTCTTCCTTATGTCCAAAAGTTCTGTATCTGAAGTCTGACACATTCTCACCCTCTCCTCTAGAGAGAGTACCACATAGACGTCCAACTGTTCGTCAAACACTTCCTCTGTTGAAGCAATTGGCGCACGAGAAAGCGCATCCACATGTCCCATGCGTAGTCATGACCTGTACTTAACTGAAAAATCAAATTCTTGTAGTGAGTCATGCCAGCGTGCTATCTGCGAACTAGTGCCATTTGTTATGGGCTACGAGATATCTATAAGATATCTACGAGACTACAAGGCTAAGTTAGTATGACCATGCCTCGTGTCAAGGGTAATGCGGATGCTACTATGACCATGACACGTGTCGGGATAGTAAGCGCACCAATAATTACAGTACACTAATGACGCATTTGAGATGTTATTGCACATTCTCAAATTCGTGTCCGAATTTGCAACAACAACAACAAGGACACCTGGTTTTACCCAGAAGGCGAAAACACGACGTAAACAAGAGACGCACCACCATATATAAGGGAGCCCGAAGACCAGCAACGGCAGATGTACCAAAGCTATCAACAACAGAGCACTTTCACGTCACTCAGCCACTTATTTAATTTGTTACATGTATTTTGTTTGTATGCAATAAAACATATTACGTTATTAAGTTTAACTTTCATTCAAATTAACCATTTGGATTCAAATCTGATACTGGCACGCAACAATTTGGCGCAGTCGGTAGGATTCACTTTTCAAGGAGGCAAACTGTCAAAGGCTACCATCAACAAGGAGGATTGTGCACTCTTCCTCGTTGATAACTCCAGAAGAGAAGACCATTCAATTCAACGTTGCAGAAAGTATCAGACAGGATGACAACATCAACGAACGTCGCATTATTGTGAGTGAATAGTTAATTAAATTATTACACGGATATATGTTACAAAAATATAAACCTAAGAAATATCATTTAAGTAACTGAATATATTTAAGTAGGTCGTAAAAAAACTATTTAGGAATTTTTTTTTTTTTATTAAAGGGCAATTGATTTATTTGAATTATTATTGAGAAATATTGAGTTATTATATTATTATTGAGGGCATATTGAGTTATTTGAGTTATTATTGAATTATTATATTATTTTGAGGGCATATTGTTGAATTTTTGAAATTATTATTGAGAATTATTATTGAGGTCATATTGTGAATTATTGAGATGATTATTGAGGGCATATTGTTGAATTATTGAGATTATTATTGAGAATTATTAAAGGGCATATATTATTGAGATTTATTATTGAATTATATTATTATAGTTGTTTGTAAAACGTATCAAATGAGTGTGAAAGCAATTTATGGAGAACACAGGTACATCTCCTTTGGAAGTAGCTAATCCATCGAATAAGACGTCTTTAGAAACTCCAGAATTGAGTTTAGAAGTATTAAATAAAACCCAACAGTTGATTGATTTGGGAAGCCCTAGACGTAATTCGCATCGTTACAAACGAATTCAAGTACACCAGGGCTTGACAGTCCGTATACACAGTAAACCGTACTCCCAAAAGGAACTGTCTTAACTTTTGCACAGCCCAGACAATACACATTAACTCTAGTTTACTAGAATATTACCTAGACTCCGCTTCGCTCGTCTTTCATCTTGCGCAGTATACCAAGCGTAAGGGTTCTCCCTCCATACCGCCCTGCATCAACATGGCCCCAAGGCCCACCGAACTGGCATCCGTATGCAACTCAATTACCTCCGACTTGGGGTTAAACATGGCCTGGATTGGAGGCTCAGTCAACATCTGTTTCATGGTTCGAAAAGCTTCTACGGTCTCCGGACTCCACTCGTACGCTACATCCTTCTTGGTAAGCCTAGTGAGTGGTCTGGCTATCTTAGAATAATCCTTTACAAGCCGTCTAAAGAACCCCGTAAGTCCCAAAAACCTTCGCACGGAGTGAGCATCACCAGGTTTGGGATACTCGGCGATATAGCGGGTCTTTTCTTCTCCGGGTTGAATCATTCCTCCTTCCACAACGAAGCCCAAGAACTCTATTCGTCTGGTGCCAAACGAACATTTGGACGGCTTTAGTGTTAAATTGGCAGATTTAAGTCTGTCAAAAACTTGACGGAGTTTAGACAACATGTCAGACCAACTTACCGCGTTTACAACCATATCGTCAAGATAATTTCGGACAACATCTCCTCTGAGTGGTCCCAACACCACGTGCATCAAACGTGTGAATTCAGCCACAAACGGCATCCGCGCAAACTGCCCTGTGGTGTCGGCAGTAATAAATGCAGTCTTGGCGGCCGCCTCAGGAGTGAGTGGTATCTGTAGATACCCACTCGCTAAATCAAGCTGAGCAAATAGGCTGGCTGTAGCCAGTGACTCAAGTTGTTCACCCATATCAGGAAGTGGAAATTGGTGTCGCAAGGTTTGCTTATTTAGCCGCCGGAAGTCCACGCACAGCCTGTGCTTACCACCATTTTGTTTGACTAGTATGACCGGGCTGGCGTATGGCGACTGTGTCTCTTCCACAATACCACATCTCTTCCACTCCCCAACGATCTCAGCAATCTCTTCTCAGTCTTCGGCCGTAGTCTTGTAAGGCCTACACACTACTGGTCTGCTTCCAGGAATCTCGTTGACGTCCATGGTCATTAGCGGCGTGCATTCTGACAGCCCTTTAGCAAAACACATACGGTACTCGTTCGCCAGTTCTAGCAGTTCTTCACGCTCAACCAAGCTGGCATCTTCAGATACAAACTTGAAATATTCTATGACCAGCGGCGTCGGTTCATCATCATCTTCATCCACCACATACAGTACATCACACGTATTACCTAGTGTCATTACCGAAGGTTTTACTTGCTCATTAGTAATAGTTGCTTCTTCAATAATCAGATTGTTACCAGCTTTACGGTAAGTTACAGTTGACGAGTCCAACCAGTTCCGTCCTACTATGATGTCAGGCCCCTGAGCCCCGTCAGGCACCACAAGTACCCCTACGGGTCCCGCATTGACCCCATCGATAACAATCTCGATAGTCGACTCACCAACCACTTCCACTGAAGGAACGACCGTGCTACCAACACCATACAACTGTCTCCCAGACGGTCACAAGTCAAGTCCGCTTTTAATAGCCACAGTAGACTTGAGTAGAGTACACGAACTTCCGGTGTCCAGTAGAGCGCTATACTCACGTCCGTTAATCATTTCAACCTTCAGGTATGGATGTGCCTTCGGAACATCACGGCTCGACACGGCGCTCACTTGCCTCAACTCTGGACAATTTGTCTTCAAATGACAGGCTACGCCACAATGGAAACACGTGATAGAATTACGCCTTGCTGAACAGTCACTCGATAGGTGTCCAACCTTATGACAGTAAAAACAGCTACCTCGCTCAGCATCATCGTTCGTCTTGCCTTGGGTTTCCTCAGATATTCCCGCGACAGGCGTCGATCGCCTCCATGACTTCCTGTTATCACAGCCACTAGTAGTAGTCTGACTACGTCGAGGTTCAACATTTTTAATAGGTTCTTTTACCTTTGTTTGTACATGTCCTGCGGCGTTCCGCAACGCGTACATCCTTTCCCAATCCAGTAGGTCTGTCAGCAATTCATTCTCGTTACGGTGCGTTCGGCTCATCGCATACATGGCTACTTCCATAGAGTACAGACCTTGTATGACATGGTCCCGTATTTCGTCAAACGAAAGTAATAAATCGCGACACAATCTGACCTTCGCTTGAAAGTAGTCCATTTGGTGTTCGTCTTTCAGTTGTCGTCTCGCGCGTAAGCGTCCCAACGATCAGATATGCGGACGGTACGAACGAACATCGCATTAAACTGCCCTTTAAAGTCCGACCAATTCAAAAACAATCGAGCGACAAACCAATCGCGGGCGGCCCCACGTACGTTAGCACGTACAAACTGAATGTGGTAAGCAAACGGCCAACAGTTTAAATCCGCAATATCTTCGACAGAAGCTAGCCAATCGGCCGACACATGGGTTAGGTAGCTGTAAGTTTATTTTTATTTATTTATTTTTGTCTTATATATATATATATATATTATTTTTTTTTTCATAAAATGTGACGTCCGAGTAAACGTACACAAAATAAAAAAGAAGCAATAAAAATACCACGCGAAAACATTTTTCTTCATTTGCAATAACTTGAAAAGGATAAATTAAGAAAACAATTAAGCCGTGCGTCTGATGATAATGTTGCAACAAATCAAAGAAAATTGTTTAATTTAAAAAGTACAATAAAACGATTGAAAGACCCAGTTTCAAAGAAAGCTAATCAGATCGCCAGTCGTAAGAGCATGTTGAAACGATTGCAATATCCAGTTATAAAAAATGCAAACAAGGTTGCCAGTGTGAGGAACAGATTGAAACGAATGGAAAATCCAGTTTTCAAAAAAACATATCAAATTCAAAATGTCCGAAACATGAGAAAGCGAAGATTACCATCAGATAGTAGCCTATGTCAAAATGTATCTACTAAAAAGAAAACACCAAATTCAATATCTTATAAAAAACGAGAACGGCAAAAATTAAATGAAACTAGGCAGAAGGAAGATGTTTTGATATCTGAATATATTTTGAAAAGGTCTCAAGGTTTATCAGAAAAATGTTATTCGTGTCATAGATTACGTTTCCCATCCAGTGTCAATAAATGCAACTCTGAAATCTTTAGTCGATTGGGGATGTCAATTCCAAGTGATGCCAAGAATACTGTGACGATATGTTCCAGTTGTCTTCCGCATATAAAAAAATCCAAAGTTTCTCCGTTGTACATAAGAAATGGTTATGAGTTAAACAGTGTTCTGTCTTCAGTTACGCAATTAAATCAAATAGAAAAGCTAATGGTTTCCCTTAGAATACCGTTTATGAAAATATTCAAATGTCTTCGCAGTGATGGACAGCTAAAAATTAAAGGTAACGTTATCAATGTTCCAATAGATCTGACTAAGACTACATCTATTTTGCCAAGGCGTGCTGAAAATTTAGCTGCAGTTAAGATGATGAAGATAAAATTAAAAAGAAAATCGTGCTTTAAACAGCATTATCTTTATAAAAATGTCAGACTATCATTAGTAGTATCAGCATTGAATGATTTGATTAAAAAACCTCTATCTAAAGATGCTGTAATAGACAAAGATTGGCTGGCGCATGTGTCGAAGAAACAGACGATGAAGACACAAATATTGAACAAATCAATCCGGGTTCAATGGACACGATGATTGAAAACTGTGATTTTGTTTCTTTTGCACCAGGCAAGGGCATGAAACCGTTATCTATTCTTATTGATGACCATGCAGAGAAAAAAGCTTTTCCTGATTTATTTGGTGGGCATCCACGTACAAATAAATCACCTTTAAAAAATTACTCAAAAGTAGTAAAGTCTGAACTGCTGAACGTAGATCAAAGGTTTGCATCAGACTCATCTAACTTTTTTTTAAATGCAAAGTATTAGTTCAAAAACTCATTGCAAGCAATGTGCGAATTGTTTTACGAAAAAACAAAAAAGGAAACACAACTGCGAATGACGTAGCAAATCCAGCTGTTCTAAACAAAATGATAGATAACGATCAAGGATACCGAATGTTACACAACGTACAAAATTCACCTTCATATCTTGCAGCGATGAGAAAAAATGTTTTTGCCATGGTGCGTCAAGAAGGTCAACCGACATTATTCTTAACATTTAGCCCTAGTTAATCAACTTGGACTGATTTGTTAAAGATTTTGTATAAACAGCGTTACTCCAAAACGTTGTCTGATGATACTGTCCTAACTTATGCGCAAAAATCAGATTTAATTCGACAAGACTCAGTTGTTTGTGCTACTTATTTTGATCATAGGTTTAGAGCACTTTTTAAATTGATCAAGTCCAAAAATGTTATTTTCAAAGAACACAGTGTGAAACATTTCTTTTATCGTGTCGAATATCAACATAGGGGCAGTCCACATGTACACATGCTATTGTGGTTAGACAATGCACCTGTTTTCGACCCAGCCAAACCAGAAACTTTTGGTGCATGTGTAACACTTATCAACAAATACATTACGTGTATGGTAGACGATGGCAGTGATTCATCTTCAGATCCAACATTAGAAGACATTTTACAAAAATTGTCAATTAAAGATGTTAATGAATATAAATCCATTATTCGAACTGTTATCAGACGGCCAACAGTTTTTCTAAAACGTACAATAAAACAACGAATGGTTTCTGGATTCAATGAAAAATTTTTTCCGTTATGGCAATCTAACATGGATATACAGTTCATATTGGACGTTTATTCTTGTGTTAGATATGTAATCGAGTATATTGGAAAAAGCCAACGTGGAATATCAAAACTAATGAGAGACATTGTCGAAAATCTTAAGTCTTCTACTGATTTATCGGTTAAAGAACAACTGAAAAAAATAGTGTCAACTTTTTCAGGGAGTCAAGAAATATCTGCACAAGAAGCAGTGTACACTTGCTTAGGTATGAAGCAATGCAATACTTAAACTGGGTATATATTTATAAACACTAGCCATCCTGATAAAAGAATTCGAATGTTGAAACCAATGGCAGTTAGAGGAGAAATGGATCCAAAATCTGATGACATTTTTTTTTAACGGTCTCAATGAATACTATTCATGTAGACCACACAGTCTTGAAGATGTAACTTAAGCAGAATTTGGCTCCAATTATGAAGTCCACGGTAAAAAAAAAAACCGGCTAACAACAGTTCTGATTCTGACACTGATAATGAACCTGATACCACTTATCCGATTGACTCTACTCTAATCGGAAAACCAAACAAGTATATACATAAACGTAAAATCATAAAAATCATACGGTATGTTAAGTTTAATGTGGATTAAAATGAACAATACTTTTACAGAGAAAATATCATGTTATTTAAACTGATTTGTTAGTTATTAACTGTAAATAAGTATATTGAACAAACATTGATTAAATAAAAAAGTTGTACCAACAGTTTAATTAAGTAGAAGAAACCCAATTAGACGATAATGAAATCCAAATAGAAGGAGAACAAGGCAACAATAATCAGCTTGTAGACGATGAAGATTGGGTACCAGACGATGTACTAATAAACAATGTTGGAGATTATGTTGAAAATACCAATACATCAGATGTATATTCACCTAAAGATGATGGTAAGATAATAGTGCACCTGATAGACAATGAACAGTTTAAAGACTTAATCGGATGTCTAAACGACGGTCAACGCCAACTCTTATATCATACAACTAATTTCATAAGAAGTCAATTGTGGATAAAAGGTCATTCTGAGATGAAGGTATTTGTCACTGGACTAGAGGGAGCTGGAAAGTCAATGCATTAGCACAATCTGTAATTCGGATAGCAAATCTTAGACCAGATATAGATGATCTGACACTTCTTCCCGTATTGCTGACAGCACCAATAGGTAAAGCTGCATATGCAATAAAAGGATTAACTATTCATTCCGCGTTCAAACTACCATTGAATCAATTTGCCGGATTGTTACCAAAGTTAAGTTCAGTTATTTCAAATACACTACGTTGTCAGTTTGCCAATGTAAAACTTTTGATAATTGATGAAATTTTCATGGTTGGCGTAAAAACACTGGGATACATTGATCAACGATTGAGGTATATATTAAGAATAAATAAACCATTTGGTGACATAAGTGTAATAGTGTTTGGTGATTTCTTTCAATTAGCCCCGGTATTAGCAACACCATTGTTCGATAGTTTTGAAGAAATATTGACTAAATATCCAAGTGCTGTAGAAATGTTATCGATTAAATATATTTGGGAAACATTCAAGTTTTATGAGTTGACTGAAATAATGTGCCAAAAAGATGACAAACAATTTGCAATAATGTTAACAAAGTTGGCCAGAGGACAGTTGGAGGAAGCTGATGTAAAATATTTCCAAAATCTTATAACCCACCTAGACATTACTTTTCAACCACAAGTAATGCATCTTTGGGCTACTAATTACGAAGTCGACGAAATGAACAGGAGAGTGCTTAACTCTATGAATCAAGTTAGTTTCATACCCGAAGCCATTGATACGTCTGCGAAACGATCGGATATTGAATCTGCCAAGAAACTGCCACTACAAAAGACTATGGGCTTAGCTTTAAGGTTAGTTTTAAAGGAAACAGCTAAATGCATGGTGATAGCAAACATTTCAACCGAAGACGGCATAGTGAACGGTGCAATCGGAGAACTCATGCAAATAAACAAAGTCAGACTGCAGGAGGTAAAAAAGTTGCAATAAGAGTTTGGATCAAGTTTGATGAGCCAGATGGGGGGTCACTAACCAGACAGAAGATAAAAAATAAACTAAAACCCGAAGGCGAACACACTGTTGTATTATATGTATGAATATTTTATAAGAGATGTTAGTACGTAAGAAATAAGTTAAGAAAAACTATAGATAATAAGTAAAACAGTAAAATTCAATAAGTTAAGCAATACTTAATTATTCACACAAATAGGTTAAAATAACAATTGTGCAATTCAGTATCCGTAAACTTTATATTACAGTTAGCATAGTAAGCAAGATATAATAATAAGAAATGTAAATAAATTTGTTTAATAATTTACTAATCGGGTTAAAATAACAATTAAATAATGATCATAGTGTCATAGTGTCTATAAACTGTAAATTTAACGTAGTAATAGAAAAATGTAGAACAATCGATAGTAATTCGATTGTAAGTGTAATATATAAGTGAGATGGCTAAGACAGCAAAGGGAGTCAGTGGTGGTGATCGTGTGACTCGATCACCACCGGACGTCGTGTTCAAACTTCAAATAAAGTACTTTGCGTTATTTTGTGTTTAACTTTATTTTGGTATACGTCCGAGTAATCGGCGTATACGACAACACAGATGACATGTACAAGTAGACACCAATTGAAATTATAAAATTAGAATTTCAACTTGGTAATGCAGAGCACCATAAAGTAACTAGAATGCAATTGCCCTTAGTGGAAGCTTTGGCATTGACGGTACACAAAAGTCAAGTTGCCACATATCAATCTGTAGAATTTCATATACCTCAAAAACTCTTGAAGTGCAATATGTTATATGTAGGATGTAGTCGAGCAACTTCGGCTCAAGGTTTTCGTATAGACTACTTTCCTGCAAAGACACCATAACCTTCTGCAAAAGTTGAACATGAAATGTGCAGACTCAGGACACCGAGTTGTGCTTTTATTCCACGTTTTTCTAGAATTATGACACACAATATGCCACTCTCCTGCATGTCACACAATGTAAGGTCTTTAAAAAAATATGAAGCTCATATTAATGCGGATATCGTTTTTTTACAATCTAAAATAATGTTCTTCGAAGAAACTGGTTCAAAATCAACTGACACATATACCATTAAGAACCATACTGAATTCTGTAGAATAAACAGTATACATGCAAATGGTAAAAGTGGTTCAGTTTGTTTTGTTGGAGAATCCATTAATCATAAAGAAATAATCTGCAGCACAACATTGCTTCAAGATCAAAATAAAAAGACACACTTAGAAGCAATTGAAGTTATCATTGATAATATTATCTATATTGGGATATATTCATCGCCAAATTTTCCTGGGCCAAAGCTTTGTGATTCGATTGAAACGGTTGTTTTCCACAAAAAACAATGTTATCTTTATTGGTGATTTCAATGTAAACTTCAACAAACCGCCAAAACAACTAGTTCAAATATTAAAACATTTCAATTACAAAATATTGGTTGACGGTATTACTACAGATCACGGAACAACCATTGACAATGTCATTACAAATGTTGACATTGCAGCTTTGGTGTACGAGTCCCTCATAAGTGATCACGGACCTATTCTGGTTATGGACATAGATACTTTCAAGGAAATAGAAACATATTCTGAGACTGTTGATGACCAAATTGTACAAGAAGAAGTCAAAAACAATTTTATTAAAACAAACGTTCCTGCAATCGATGGATTTCCTGTAGAAAAATCTAAAAAATCGATTAAATAAACTAAGGTCCTGAATAACTTGGACGATATTAAGTTTATACAGGTTGATAGTGACACTATTTTGGTTCCAGAAACTAAAACTAAAGGTCAGATTCATTATTAGAAACAATAAGTGATAATGCAACTGTGTCAAAAAATCAAAAAACAATAAAAATATCAAGTATTAAAAATAAAAATGATATAACATCAAGTAGTATATTTTGTGGCTTTACTAACACTGATGGTGTATCATGTTATGCTAATTCTGTCATACAGGTTCATTTTAATTGCCAATCTCTTGTAAATGAAATTCGCAATAATCAACTCGGACCAACACATCAACATAGCTTACACGAATATACAAGTAACAGTGGGACATGTGATACTTGAACAATCAGAGAATATTTGGACAACGAGACAATATTATATACTCTGCAACAGCAACAAGATTGTATAGAATTTTTAGAAGCACTTATGGACCGTTGTAGACCTACATTTGAATCTTTATTTGGATTTCAAGAATTGTATACCATTCGTTGCAATACTTGTAAACATACAACGGCCAACAATGCACCTACAAGTTTGATTCTACATTTTGAGATTCCACAGCACAGATCACAAACTTTGCAAACATTATTTTCAACAAATCAAAATGTTTGGAATACATTAGATGACTACAAATGCAATAATTGTAATAACATCGGAGGTTTTGAAGATAAACATCAGATAATAGAGGCAAATGAGTATATAGTAATTCATTTAAAACTATTTATTCCAACATTTGTAAATGGTCAATTTGCTCCCAAAAAGATAACAGATCTAAAACTTAGTGGCGTACCCACCTCTATTTTGGAAATTGCTGGAGCACAATACAAAACTCAAGCTGCAATATTACATATGGGAGAAAACACGAGCTCTGGCCATTACATTGCATACCTGAGACAAGGAACTTCCAATTGGGTTTGCGCTAATGACACAACAGTTGCAGAAAAAAGATGGCTAAACAACAGCAAGGATGTATATGTTATCATTCTAAAAAGATTGTAAAATATTCTCCAATTGGAAAAAAAACATGGTATTCTTGTCGTATGCGGTCTACCGCACACTTGTCATCAACCACACATGTTTCTATAAGTCACATGCGGTCTACCACACGTCCACACACTTTTTATCTACTAATGATCATTTTCAATGATTCGACGGCAATGACGATTAAGTTTTATCTTAACGATGTGATTTCTATATCAATAATAAAATACCTGCTATAATAAAACTTGGGTCCTACCAAAATCGTGACTGTAGTCGTAAACGTAAAATATAATCATTTCAGTTTGTGCTGTAACACCTACGTCATCAGTTTTTCTTCAGTTTATTTACTGCACTTTTTAAAATTATATAAGCCAAACATTTCAATGTAATTATCCAATCAGAGGAAAATACCATAGCTTTTTTAATGGAAAAAGAACTTATTGAAACCGATAATCATCCTTGAGTACACTGTGGTTCGCTAACCAAATATTATACTCGCAAAGAACGGGGAAAAGAACGAATTGTGATACGATGCACTAAGAAAGGTTGCCAAAGAACTCAATCTGTCCGTAAAGGTAACACTTTTTTCACATACAAAGATAAAAATGATCGATGTAATAGTGGGTTATCGTTGTCCGATATTTTAGAGTTAGCTTATTATTGGTGTCTTGAAATACCACAAAATACCATAATCCGGCAGTGAAAAAAGAAGGAAAATGGGAGGTACAAATACTATTGTTCAAGTCGATGAATCTTTAATGCGTTTTAAAAGAAAGTACAACAGAGGACGATTATTAGGGGCTGATATTGCTACTGAAAATGTGGATGTAAACGAGGTGAGCGACGAAGAGGAACCTGATTTTAGTAATAGAAATTATGGAAAAAACTTACTGGTCCATGGGTGTTTGGAATGTGTCAAAAAGACGAAAATGGTGTTATCGAGGCAAGATCCTTTGTTGTAGAAAAAAGAGACAGGCAGACACTGCATGAAATAATTCAAAATGAAATTGAAATTGGTACAGAAATACACACAGATGAATAGCTTGCATTTTTATTTTAGTTGATGGCTTTAGCTCATTTGCTAGCTACTGAAGAACACCATCATGGTAATTCATATTCAATTCTATTGGGATTTAGAGTTGTACAAGATCTTGGTAAGTTCATCATGTTGTTAAATCAAGTGCAAAGTTGGTATCTATTTGTATAATTATATATTTAATTTTTTTTTTTTAAATTCTAGTTACTGAATATAACATAGAAAATGAATTGCATGATTTAATGAGATACTATGAACGGTTTTGGATAGATACTGTAAATCCAGCAAGATTTACAGTGTGCAGGCTCCAATATAGAACCAACAACTATATAGAATCTTACCATGCATCACTCTTAAGACTAATGGGTCAACATCCACCACTGTATAGATTCTATGGTAATTTATTTGTAAAATCAAAATATTATGAAATTGAGAGGTTATATGTTAATATCATAGAATATTTTCCATACATTTCTTAGATCACTTGAGAACAATTGAAGAGAGGGCCCGGAATGATTTTGGAAGAGCAGTAAATGGACAAAGGGTATGCCATTGATCACTAGATAATATGCTAAGATATTTAAATACATAATATAATTGTTGCTATATTATTTATACTATGTACATTAGAGTATTAGACTTAACTTCTGTACAACAAACTTATATTTGTTTTGATTTATTAGGTACGGCAAGCAAATAACAGAGCTTCCTCGCACAATGATGCAACAATTAGAAATGCATGGGTAAATGTTCGTAATCGTACATATAATTTGCGGGACTTCATACAAAATATAGCGTACACACCTGAGCAGCTACTCAGACATGAAATCGGGGAGCCCAATTTTGCACACCGTAAGTTAAATATAAAATAAAAATAATACATATTATTAAAAGTGATCAATAGTTGTTTAATATGATACTTTAATTTTATCATTCAGAAGCTATTTTACCAGCATTTAATATGCAACCACTGGCTGCACCTGGAGCATTGCCACTGCCAGTTTTTCGGCCCATGATGTTGGGCCCAATGCGCCCTCCGCCGCCTATTTTACTCCGGCCAATTATTGAGCCTCCTGCTGTATTGGAAATACGACTACTTTTGCCTGTTCGACCACTTCAACCTAGATCATTATCACCAGGTCTAGAGCCAGAGATCCTTCCACCATCACCGGTGGAGGAAGTAACAGTCAAAGCTCCTCAGGGAGAACCAAAATTTATTCGTGGTCGAGGTAGAGGAAGAAAGGTTGAAATTGCTCGACCCTATCATATAGGTAATTGCATACAAATTATTTTATTACTGGTTAATGCAAAACATAATCATTGAATATAATTTTTATCAAATAAGTTACCTACCTCATTAATTATTATACAAATATGTATAGAAAATCGTGGACGTGGGCGAGTAAGAAGAGCACGACGAGGACGGATGAATGCTGGTAACAATGGGAGAGGTGTACGGCCAAACATAGCCGAAGCTTGGGCAGAATTTTATCAATTGTTAGACAATGAGAATGGTATAAATTAATTGAGTTAAAATTTCAATAATAGTTATAATAAATAGTAGGGAAAAATTGTTTCTAATATACAAATTCCACATTGTTTTCAGAGCCAGAGCCTGAGCTAGTTCCTTTAATAAACAATAATCGACCACCAATTCCTCTACAAAATGGTAAAATTAAAAATACTTATTACTCATAAATCGTATAAACTTACGTTCTCCATCAAATCACAGGTATAAAATAATTTCAACTGATAATAATTTCTTTTTATAGATGTTTTTGAACTTTGTGTCATATGTATGGATCGGGAGGTAGTCGTGACGTTGGTTCCGTGTGGCCATCAATTTTGCAATATTTGTATCACACAGATGATGCAACAAAATTATAATGTATGCCCTCTCTGTAGAGGACAAATAAATCATCATGATGGTTTAAATCTAGATTGATAAAAAATATTAAAAATTACATATTATGTATAAAATTACAAATGATTCTTATTGTTATTATTATTTATAATTATTGATTTTTATTATACATGAAATTTTTTATAATTGTTAAGTTACTCAAAAATAAACTGATAAAAACAAAAATGGTTTTCATATTTTTATCTGTAGTTAGTTAATTTAACATTTATATGTAGCTATGTAAAAGGTTTAAATAAAAATAAAATTTAAAGTATTTAGGTATATAGAAACAAAATATAAAAAATGGAAGTAAATATAAATAGTGTTCAATTTTTATTTAATAAATACTGAAATTTATCATAAAAAATAGATTGTGTATGGTTGAAGAATTAAATTAATTGTTTTATTTTACATTATTGTAAACTGAAATAACTAAAATAATGATAATATTTTATAAATACCTATTTGTAATAATATCCAAGACTTATAGAATACGTACATTTAACTAGGTTCAAATGAGAATGTTATAATAATAATGGTATAAAAAACGAATACAAGTTACAATTGTAGGTACCTACTAACATAGATCTGTAAACAAGTCTATGCCTACTAAATATATTATTTTTTTTTATAAAAGTTTCTTACTCAGTAAATTACTTAGATTTTATGTGAACTTATTTTTGATATTGTCAAAAATAAATCTATTAAACTAAATATTGTATATTAAGAATAATAAATCAAATGGGAGAATCCAGTGTTGAATCCAAGTACCTGTTTTATAAAATCTCTCTCTGGTCATTACAAAAAAAAAAAATTTAAGTTATATATTTTTAACTTTAATCAAAAACATATTTTAATATACCTAGTGCATTAAAATTTATTAAGTTTTTATTAAAATATAAACCATATTTATCTTAACAAAACATGAGTACAATTTAATATTCTTACAATTACAATTACTCTGTCTATAAAGTTAGGAATCTTATAAATCAGTGTTATTCCATAGTAACTATTTTGTTGGTGAGGAAAAAAATAAATAAATGATGTTAGTCGTAACTTTCACTATGTAATTAATTATATTTTAAAGCTGGTAACCAAAGATTTAATTTATATCTCATTACTCATTACATTTAAAAAAATGTTGTGGAATACGAAATACAAATTGATTTACCTACCTTTTAAACAATAGTTAATCACAGAGACAGAACAGTAAATTCTATTTTAATATTTTAATTTTTAATTCCAATTTGAAATTTGAATGATTCAAAAAACAAACAAAATTATTCTTATCACACCTGGGTATCTGTGATATTATCACTGAAAAAAAACAATATAATTTTACTATTTGTTCCACAAAATACTTGTTCCAAACGTGGAACTTATAGTTTGTGGAACAAATAGTAATTGGAACAAATATTTTGCGGAAGAAATAGTCATCGGAATAAATGTTTTGCGGAATAAATAGTAAAACTAGGATGAAATGATGAATTAGTAGTTGGAACAAATATAGTGTGGAACAAATATTTTGTGGAACAATTTGTAGTGATCCCTGAAAAACAGTCACCTAGCTTTGGTCACCCAACTTCACACACGTAATTTTTGTTATGTACAACTGTGTCGTTCAGACTAGTTATAAAATCATTTTCGTTGTTGTAGTCACCATATTTTGGATTATTATATAATAAGAAAAACAAAAGGGAATTATTTTATTATTCTTATCATTTATCTATTATTATTAATTATTATCTGCGTAATTATTTCTAATTTGTCATATTGTTTTTCACTCAGAAGACGATATTTGTATATTCGTTATTGTTAATTTAGCCACAGGTCGTCATCACTGGCCAGCGATCGACGTCGTCACCTGTTCTGTGAGTATTCGTGTACAATTATTATTGTTTTTAGTTAATTATTATTACTTATTGAAACAAAGCATTATTGTAACTTAAATGAGGATACAGCTAGTATAGAATTTACAAATGTTAATGATTATTGTGCGTTATATTATTGTTATATTTATATTTATACTACCAGTATTCTCGATGTGAATTGTGTTGGTAGAGAAAATAAAAATTTGTTCTTTGTTTATTTTGGGTTCTGTAAATCAATTGTAAGATTAAGTCTAATCATACCAAAATTCGGCTACGGCCATCACAAGTATATTTTTCAAGAAACAAACGAACATATTTATTTTCCAATTTTTCCAAAGGGATATTTGCTAGGAGAAATGTGTTGCATAAATCTTTTGCGAACATGGATTTTTCCGGTATATTGGGCAATAATTGCTGAGATTTTGATTTATTTTCAATTTTTCTATTAGCAGCTCGGATGTGTTTATCTGTTTTCAGATGTTGTGTGACAGTAAAGCGCTTTACACTATTGACTTTAATCTCACATACTTTACAAAAAAGAATTCCCCCGTCAGATGCAAAAATATTTTCTCCAAATTCCGCTACATATTTACGAACAGACGATTGTACTTTTGACATTTTAATAAAATAATAAGAAACACACCAACAGTTGAACACACAATATCGCGAAGCACGGTTGTATAGAAACTAAGCCAGTATTTAGTCATTATTAGTCCATTACTAATTTTTTGTTATCGAGAATTATCGTATTGGTACTTTTAGAAAACTTTATCTTATTTTATTGTAGCATACAAATGGATCTAGGATAAAAAAGCCACCGACAAAAAAGCCACGGATAAAAAAGCCATTGATAAAAAAGCTATGGGATAAAAAATCCATGGGATAAAAAAGCCACGGATAAAAAAGACATGAATTTATTTTTGAGCTAAAACTGAATGGTTATGTTAGCTAAAAATAAACGAAATATTTTGAAAATTTAACTACCTATGTAAAGAATTATGTAACCCTTTTTTGATGTAGGTATCTATGAATTATAACCATAAAAAATAAGTCAAATATTTTAAACTATAGGTATAAATACTATAAAATATATACATTTGAAATATAAGAGATTAAACTGTTTAAGGTATATATAGCAATAAAAGTCATTGCCATTTGACTTTATCTTAAAACTGGTGTTGGTATCTTAGTATCTAAAGTATTGTATTATGTGAACAATATAATATACTATGTGATTGTCTTTATAATCCAATATTATTATAGGTTGACCGAAATATATATGGTTGGGAAATTGGTAAAATTTTATCTTTTATACACTATTTAGTTTCCGTTATGCTCAGTCTGTGTGCAGTATAATCGTCGTGAAATAAATGTGTAAGGTGTTAACATTTGTAAGAAATTTTTTTGAATTTTTATGATGGAAATTGTCAAAACAAACAAAGGAGGTAGCAAAATTTGTTTTAATGGTCATATGTACGTCATTAAGCATTTGGGGAAAAATAAAATAACATGGCGTTGTATGAAAGCGAGTTCTCTCAAGTGTACAGGGACAATGTACACTGAATTGCAACATAATAATCCTGTAGAAAAAAACCCACATAATCATCTACCCGATAAAGAAGAATTAAAGTTACTAAATGTATACAAAAAATGAAGGATCAAGTAACTTCTTCTAGTATGATAAATCCTGTAGAAATATTTGCGGAAAATGTATCGCAAATAGAAACAGCAACTAAAGCAAGAATGCCCACTGAAGACACGGTAAAACGTATGCTAAGACGACAACGATCAAAAAATTGTCCCATTAATTCTACTATGATCGAAGGTAATTACAAAATTAAAAATATTAATAATTAAGGCTGTGAATTTGTAAGAAAGTGCATTTTTTTCGGTGATTGTGAAACATATTGCTTTGTAAGTACATATCCAGCAGTAGCGTAACTGAGGGCCCGAAGACCACGTGTTGCAGGGAGGACCACTGTAATTAGGAGGGGCCTTTGGTTTTTTTTTTTTGAAAATTTGAATAATTGCTTTTTTCAAATTAAATTAGAGTTAATCTATGTTTATTATAATCTATTATACGAAATATATTCGTAATCGTATGGTAAATGTTTAATAATAATCTTATTGTGTGTAAATACCTACAACATGATTTAAGATAGGTTTAAACTAGGTATCTTAAATCGTGATCTACAATAAGTAATAATAATACCTATTAACGATAAAACGTTTTATTACTCTATGTCTCCAGTCTACAAAGTTATATGTAGTGTGACAGTACTATTTTTACTAATTTTTTCTTATTTTTGCGAGGGCCCAAAGTTTTTTATTACGTCACTAATACCCGGTAAACGTATCTAGCACGTATAATCTACGTATATAATGAGTATATTTTTGGTGAATACATATATACATAGTTGATATTCGTATAATAACAGTACCTATAATAAACGCGTATTCACAATTTTAAAAAATGTTTCAATAAACACATTTTTATTTTATTAATTAATAATTATTAATAGGTAATTGGTGCACGACTGGTGAGCCTAATTTTAAAAGATTTTTGCTATACGACAATGGTTCAAACTCGGATGAACGTCTTACAATTTTCGCCACAGATGACAGCTTAAAATTGTTATCAGAAGCTAAAGAATGGTTCATGGATGGCAACTTTGCATTATCGCCTACGGAATTCCAACAACTATATGTAATACGGATTCAAGTAAAAAAAATATTTATTACACCTGTATTTTGCTTATTAAAAAGAAAAATCCAGTCTAGTTACGAACAATTAATTAAAATTTTATTAGAAAAATGCAATGAGAGGGAAATTTATCTTGATCCTCTTATTGTACATGTGGATTTTGAAAAGGCTGTGATTGAAGCATTAAAAAATACAATTGGAAACCATATTTGTATTAAAGGGTGCTTTTATCACCTTACTCAAAGCACACATAGAAAAATACAGAATCTTGGACTTGAAAATATGTATAGAAATAATAATGATTTTAGTATATTTTGTAGAAAACTCGATACTTTAGCATTTTTACCAAAAACAAAGTTTTAGAGGGAATGGATTTTTTAAGAACAATTATGCCACCGGAGGCTGTTGATTTAGTCGATTATTTTGATACCACGTATGTCCATGGGTCTTACAGAAGTGTTCAGCATAATCCGAATAATGGTATCAGACTTCGAAATATTTTTCACCGCTCTATCCACCATCAATATGGAATGTCTATCAAACTACCCTTGATAATGGACATCGAACTAATAACAAAACAGAAGGGTGGAACCATCGTTTCTCAAAATTAGTAGGTCACAATCATCCTTCTATTTGGTCATTAATAAAGAAAATGAGATTAGAGTTATCTTCAGATGAAACTAAGTTAGCCCAATTCGTAATAGGCAATTTAAGTAAAAAAAAAAAAAAAACTTATGAAAAAATGCAAGAAAAATTGCATAAAATATGTAGTGATGGCTTAACACAACGAACAATAGACGAATATTTAACGGCTATTGCTTACACAATACGATTATTTTAATTATTTATTTATTTATATTATATTTTTAAATTGTAAATTTTAACTTTTATAAATTATATTAATTGTATTCAATTTTAACATAACGGACAACGGATGAATATTTGACAGTTATTGCTTACACATTTTAATTATTTATTTTATATATTATATTTTTAAATTATAAATTTTAACTTTTAGATTCTGAATGAAGTAATGAATTTACAATGATGTTTTTTGTGTACAATTTTTTTTATTATATTATTATATTATTATTTATTATAAAATGTACAAGTAATTTTGTAGTTGAAAATTCATATGATAGATACTTGATTTAAAATTCGTCTTTTTTATCCTTGTCTTTTTTATCCCGTGGATTTTTTATCCCATAGCTTTTTTATCAATGGCTTTTTTATCCGTGGCTTTTTAGTCCGTGGCTTTTTTGTCTGTGGCTTTTTTATCCGGTTACCCATACAAATATAACTGCACAATTTACGGGATTTAACTATTAAATAATAATATTAATAACTTCATACTATTTTTTCTATATATGCATTATATTTCAGAAAAATGCTAAAATATGCATAATAATTTGAAATGATCCAAGTATGCAAAAATATGCCAAATTTAATTTTGCATACCAACACAAAAGATTAAGATTCAAATTTGTATTTTACCTAGCTACTTTTTAGTTTAATATATAAAAATATGCAAATGCGTACAATTCTGGGCCCTAATCATCATTAACATTACTACGTTTAGCGTTCGAACTAGATAAATGATCCTTAATTGATGTAAAGTTAATTTGAGGAGATCTAAGGTTATTAGTCTTAGCTATATGTTCGTTTAACTGTTTTTCTTCATGTTTCATTCGTTCATATAGAGGTTTTACAACGACTGACCATTTATGATACTTTGAGGTTTTAGGTTTCCCATCTTCTTTTAAATGAACTCCAGTAGTTTTCAAAATGTTGTAATAGTTTTCTATATCTTCTATAGTTGTTTTTTTCGGTTCCTTCTCACATAATAAAGACCATAGTCCTATAGTCCGTGGATAGTATTATCATAAATACTATCCATATCGAGCTGCTGTAAGTCACCATGACTAAAAGTTATAGTATGTTTTCCAATTTTATATGAATCACTGACTTTATCATAATACATACCGTAGGATTTATCGTATCGTTTTATTGTAGAACGTTTATTATTAAAAAAATGTTCAAATGATGAATTTAATTCATCGTCATCATTTTCGTTACTAGAGCATATGGTTTCTATTTTTTTTAGTTCAGTTGGTTGTGAGTTACATAAAGTATTTTTTTCTGTCCGTGTACTCAATGGTTCTATTATTGGTTTAAATATATCATGGTAATAGTTGTCAGAATCTATAACACCACGTTTCATTTCCATTATTTTCCGTTTAATATTTTTTTTTTGACGCTATTAAATTTTCTAACAAAACTTTTTCTTTGTTTATTGTAAATTATAAACCCAATATAACTGGACAGTGTCTGTGCAAAAGGGCACAAGTCAAAAAACACTACTTTTCAGGAAACACAAAAAACGTGATTTTGTCATTTAATTGGGTAATCTTATACTTTTTATACTTGAAATAGTTTATTTAGACAACTTGAAAACTGATTATCAGGTGCTTTATAACTTAATGACGGTATAATTATATTTTTTTTGACTTGTGCCCCACTACAATATAATAATAATTAATTTCACTGACTCGTGCCCTATTGCATAATAAGAAAATTATTATTGGTTATAAACACTTTTTCTTAAAACAATAATATTTTCAATTTCGAAATTTTAATATTATACTTATCTAGTTGAATGTTAATTGAAAACAAAATTGGCAGGTATTTATAAATAAGCATGTTTTTTTAATTATCTATATTATATTAAAAATAGTAATTTTGATCTATAATATTGATTTTATAATATTATGACAAAACATGTTATTATTTTTTATTGAAAATAACAGATTTACATACAATTTACTTAGGTATATTTTGTCATGTAGACAATTTAAAATATAATATAAAATATAACAAAAATAATAATAACAATATACTAAAAATGTTACTTACTTATAAGATATATTCATAAAATTAAAAATATAAAAACTTCTTCGTATTAAAATTAATATATAATATAAAATAAAAAATACGCTTCATTGCACAAATGTGTATGTTATAAATGAATAAACATAAACAATATAAAATAATTAACATAATTAATAAAACTACTGTAGATACTTTCCACTTCATTCATTCTCATCCTCGGATGAAACTATTGCATCATTTATAACATTATCTGTATTTGATTTGAAATTAAAATAATAATGGTGATATACTTCTGGTATAAATTATAAAAGTAAAAGAAGGTCCTTTTTTTTTTCTTCAGTTATCGGTAGAATTTCATTGTAGGCCCTTGGTAATATAACATCACTTTTTACCTTTCTACGAATCATATTTATTTCTTTAAATTTATCTTCTACGTTTAATGCACCTTTATATTGGACTAATGTCTTTTTTTCTGAACCATTTAACGTCACGAAATAAAAAAATTTCTCCATTTTCATTTTTTTCTTCATTTGGTATTTTGTTTTCAGTAAGTTACTAAAATCAAAAAAATGATCTTGTTTCATTTCTTTATTAATAAATTTATCTTTTCCAGCCCAGTTTATAAGTTTTAACCAATCATGTGGATGATTTATGGAGAATGGGTAACGTTTTTTTTGCCTTTTCAATTCTCGCATGGTTCGAATCGCATTCCATTCGGGAATGACCAGGAACCATACATTTGTGGTACATTTTCTTGTCTTTCCAAAAAAATTAAGGCACATGACCATAATTATCCCATTTTTGTTTTGTCCTGGACAACAGTTGCTATACATAGTCACATGGGAAACATTTGATGGCAAATTATTTAAATAGTGGTAAAGAGATGAACCGATGTCATTGGCTCCCCTTTTCGCCAAAGTTTCATTCCAAATATAGTTTGAAGCAATAGACGACCGAGTATCGTGTATAGTAAAATTAAAAGTCCACAATTGCCTTTTATAGAAGGCAACAGAAGATTCTAAACTAGGAGTTGGTAAGCACTGTTGTAAGTCAAATTCGAGAACACAATGATTATCAGAAGATGTGGCAATGTCTTGTTTTTTTATATTATACGCTTCCTCGGCATCGTTATGATGTTGAATTTGTTGATTTTTCAAAATTATATTTTGTTCATTAGAACAATTTGCATTAGT
This sequence comes from Aphis gossypii, assembly GCF_020184175.1. Classification (NCBI taxonomy): domain Eukaryota; kingdom Metazoa; phylum Arthropoda; class Insecta; order Hemiptera; family Aphididae; genus Aphis; species Aphis gossypii. Next base: position 106,804 of record NW_026083001.1, read on the forward strand.
AAGTTGAATTTTTAATTTATCACAGGTAGAGCATGTATCTTTTTTGGAATTTTTAATTTTAAGACCTGATAATTGAAAATATTTATGGTATATTGTACGGCTTACAGGTTTTTCTACAGTTTTAGAGTATTCCTCATAAATACGTACGTATGCTGTAAAGTAAAATGTGAAAGCAAATATTTTTTACTTGTTTCACGACGACAATAATGAGTAATGACTTTCATATGCTGGAAGTTGATCAATGTGATCAGTTATACTTTTTATAACTTCAGGTGAATATTTATTTCGCGGTACAGCCTTTCCTCTTTAATCTGGTGAACAGGTATTGACAGGAGAATTTATCTTTTTAAGACAGATATTTCTAATAAATTTGTCTGTTTCCCCGAATATTTTTAAGAAGCACCCTCTACAAACTAAAACATTTATACCATCTTTGGGAATAGAATAATGATGTGTTTTAACTCGATTTTTTTGTTTTTCTGTGGTGTTTCTTCTCTTTTTTTTCTTTGGGTAATTTTATCGCTACTTGTTATTAAACTAGAAATAAATGTAATTCGCCTATCATAGCTTTTAAAAGACCAATAATTTGTAAATATTTTTTGTTGTAACTCGCAATCAATTTTTTCTTGGCAATTTGCTCTACATTTAACTAAAGGTATACAAACGCGCTTATTCGCCATTTTCCCCGTCTTTGTCTTATATTCATCACCAGAATTTCTTTTTAATTTTATGTCATTTCTACATTCTCTTGTATCATCTTTCTTACTTTCTCTCTTTTTTTTTTATTTTGTGTATAACCATCTTCTTCGTGAATAGACATACAAGTACCAGGCACATAATTTATGTCATTTGCATTTTCCTGTTCATTATCATTTTGCTATTTTAACAATACTAAAAAATTTACTTAATTAAAAATAAATGCTAACTTTTTAATTCTAAATCTATAATATTATTAGTTACCAAATATTCAAAAACTTCAACAGTTTCAACAGTTCCTACACATTCATTTTGAAAATTTTCAACTTGTTCTATAGCCTATTTGATAAATTGAATTTATTTGAATTTAGAAAATAATAGATAATGGATCTAATGCTAACCTACCTTAGTTTCAAAAGTTGTATTTGAAGTTACTATATTTTGTATATTGATTGTGGCTTATTTAGATTCATTCAAAAATATGTATTCAAAGTGATCTATATTATAGAAATCTATAGTAATTATTGTGTAATGTGTAGCTACTAATATAATAAGTAATTAGGTACCATAATTCACATATGATTTTATCATTGTAAAAAATGCTTACCATAACATCACAGTACCCTATATCATCTCCCTGCATAGGTATGTCTTCATTAACACTATTATTATCATTATCAATAACTTTATTAGCATCATCCTATTTTTAATAAAAAAAATAAGTAATTAGACTATACTTTCTTTTTTTTTAGTCCAAAATAAAATAATTCATTAATAACTTAAGAATTTGGAAAAAAATTCTTTTCCTAGGTTATTTGGCTATTTTCTATTCTAATGTTTACTACTTTTACTCATTTATCTTAAAATATATTAATATTATTATAAAACTTTAATCATAAATAGCTCAATAATTATGTTAATAGTTTATATTATTTAAATTTAAAAAGTAAAAAAGCAGATTAAGCTATCAAATATACTTTGTATTATAAGAATCACCATTGATAAAAATATATTTGAAGAATAGGTACAATAAAAAATAAAAATTATAAAAACATAAGAAAGGTGAGTATTACTTTTATTTTATTTTTAATAATTGAGAGAGAATGTGTTAAAAAGTTAATTTTTTCAAATTCTCATTGAATATAATATTTTTAATTGATTACATAAAATTTAACATAATACTTACTTGGACTAGTGATAAATTTTCAGGCTGATTAAAAGTTTTCAGATTTACAAAATTAACCTCATCATTTACATATTTTGCATTTTCATTATTATTTATCCATTCCTACATTAAAACAGATAAGTATAAAGGATAAATGATTATAAAATTAGAAGTTTAAAGGATTGGTTGTTTATATTATAATCAAAAAGATTAATAAAAACAACTAGGTACTTAGGCGGGATGGGTACAGTTCGGCCCCGTGATAAGAGTTCGACTCAGTGATAAGGAATTTTAGATTATTAAGAGTTCGAACACTAACCTCAAAATACCTCAAAATACAAAAATTCAAATTATTACCAACCATTCGACATTGTAAACAGTTCCACTACGATTTTTGAGTATTAGAATTCCTCAGTCTGGTCCCCAGCACCGGATACATTATTTATTCGTCCGTTAAAATTTCAAATAGCAAATAACCGTATATAATAACTTTAACGGTCATTTTACGTTTGTCGCTTTTTATTAGGAAGTTGGTATTTGGTTCATCTTAACGTAAGTAAAACTTATATTTTTTAATTTTTACCTTAATAATATGTTCTTAGATGAATTATTGTTTGTAATATATCTTTTTATTCTTATTGTTTATTAGATATTAAATATTTCTTAATAGCATGTACACTCCTAATTAATAAGTTTTTCGACTAGGAAGTACTACATTTACGTAATGTAGTGATCGCTGTGCAGGACACTGCGACTTCGTACAAATTAATTATTTAAACGACGTCGCACGTTCTGTGGTTGAGCTTGAGTTGTTGTGAGAAAGGTAGGTGTTGAAAATTAAAACACTTGTTGTTTTAATTGAAATAAAGTAAATGTTTTATTAAGTTAAACAACATGAAACATTAAATAATAATATAAAACAAAAGTAAAATAGCTTACTGCTATGTAAAAATTACAAAAACTGGGAATGACCGTAAACTCGCGGCGATGTGGCTGTGACAAAGTCCACGACGAGCAATAGTCTTACATTGGAGTTAACTACCTTCTAATTACTTCTAAATACTCTACTCGTATTTATATGAGTTCTCAATGACGTACAGGGGACTAGTAGTCTATTTTAGAGTGATATGATGATTTACATAATCATCATTAAATAATTATATAACCATTATATAATGATATCATCATAATAATATCCTATAATTATATAATTATTACTCAATCGACAGAAAAACTATGTTTTTCTGATCTCTGGCCTATTGCTTATAATGCAGGTGTATTAATACATATTTCCCATAATTTACTAATCTATCCCAATTAAATATAATGTAATCTAATATAGTATAACACCATGCAGGTGCATTGGGTTTACTACAGTAACTATAGATTCAAATACCACGTTTTTGTAAAACAATTTCAACATAATTATTTATTTGTATTATGTACATTAACAGCTTAATATATATCATTATACTTATAAAGTAAATAATTTCCTTATTTTTACAATGTAAATAATATAATACTTTACATGTTACAAATAACACACTTCCAATTTCCATTAGGTATTATTAAATTTAAAATTAACCCTCATAGATTTTATAATTTTCATCATCTTAAAAAAACTATTATTATTAATATAATTAGCTTAGCATACGTTTATCCAACTACATTGAACATTAAATATATTGTCATTCTATTATTTTAAATCAAAAATTATTTTTTATGCTCTGTTGCTCATTATCTTTTTACTTATATTCTTTAATATGTATTAACCAACGTTATTATATATATTAATTATTGTTGTTATTAAATTGTTTAGACATTTAATATTTTTATGAACACAGCCAATGGCTCAGAAGTGTCTAACAACTGCAATTTAATTTTGTTTATCTTATAAATTGTTAAACTATAGTTGGGAAATAAATAAATAAATATTATTATTGTTATTTTATATTGATTAATAAAGATCATGATGTATTATTTTAAAACTATCACTGATCACTTAGTTTTTCTGTTGCCACTATCTAAATTAAATACCAGTGCTTTTGGTCATCATTACTTAAACAGAATTCTGCAGATTGATTGTTACAATGTTTAAAATATTCTAATTTTCTATAATTACAGTTTTGAAAACACTGAATGCTGCTTACAAAAATCTTCCAAATATATTGAATGCAGTAAAAACCATGGATCTTGTTGTGATGGTCATTGGTTGATGATAGCTATTTTGATGACACATCTTGCAAATAGCAATACTTAACTTAACCATAACTTTGTCTTTTTTATTAAACAGTTACACATATTTTGATGAATATTTTAATAACTATACAGTTATTCTGTTTAGGAAAATTAAATATGTCTGAAAATTGCATGGCAGTTATGGCTGGAAGAATGTGCAATGTTGTTGAGTCAAATATTTATAAAGCATATCAAATAACTTAAAACTTTTTCTTATTAATAATTCATGAATTATTAACAGTGGAAAACACTGAAAATAAGATTAATAATTAATCTCTATTTTAATTACCTAAATTATGTACCTATGTGTTCTAACTGAAATAGCTTCAGTTTATGAAAAGTGAATAATTATTAATGAATTATTTTAAGAGTTGTTAATATTATGTAAATGTAACAAAACAAATAATTATGTTAATTAGATATTTTATCATATCTGTGAATGACTGTAATACCAATACAATTTTTTTAATTTATTATATAGCCTGATATATCTACCATTTACCTGCCACTTATCTACGAGAAAAAAAAACAGTTTTTTTTAAAACTAACCTCTGTGACTTGCCTATAAGTATATATAAAAGGTTTTTCTTAAAACCAACCGACTTTATATTTATACATATATTTCTTTTGTTTGTTTAATATTTTTTTAAGTTTTGTTTAGCATAGTATAATAACATTGAGAAATAATGACTATGTCATTCCAGCCAATCATGAAGAAGTCGGTGTTCCAAATCTCAACCCCTTCCTACAAGACCACACCTACGCCCAACGTCCTGCCATTCAGATTGAAGAAGAACAAGAAGAAGATCAACCACAAGCAGAAGAACAAGAAGATCAGCCACAGGCAGAAGAACAAGAAGAAGATCAGCCACAAGAAGAAGGAGAAGAAGAAGAAGAACAACAAGCAAGAACATATAGGACAATCCCTGGCATTCGACTCAACTCAAAATTGTATGTTGATAATTTTGGATATAAATATTATAAAAAAAAGTTACTCGTCAATAGAATAACTTTGGTTTGTGAGCGTCAAAAAAATCCCAATCGTCCTATATGTCATGGTTCAGCATCTATCAGTAGAAACGAGATGGACAACCAAATTTTGATTGTAGTTCCACACAATCATGAGCCGAATGAAATTGACTTAAATGTGCCATTCCTAAGGAACGCTCTAGGTAAAAGAGCTATTGATCGGACAATCACAACCCCATCAATTCGAGGTCTCTATAATAGCGAAATAATTAGGTAAGTTAATTAACTTAATTATTGTGTTGAAATACAAATACATAAATTATGCTAATTATATGATAATTTTTTTTAACTTTTGGTAGGCATCCCCAGGCTGCCATTCGCTATACATTCCTCCAGACACAAACCAGAACAAAAAGGATGAGACTATCGAGACGCCCACAATTACCTCAGGACATGCACGATCTTGCAGAAATGTTGAGAGACCCCCGGAATGCAAATTATGCCTCAACATTCCAAATTCCTTCAACTGCCTTTTTCAATCAAGAATTGATTGTAAATGGAATAACTGTTGGAATTATTTTTACGAATACTTTGGCAATTGAAAAGTATCGTGAACAGTTGGCTACAGTAAAGATTGTCGGAATAGATGGTACGTATAAGACGCTACCCCAAGTGTCAATGGACTTGCGATCTTTCCTGACACTTCAAATTCTCTACAAAAGCGTAGTAAGTAATTGTTTATACTTATATTATTCGTTATTACTTATAACTATGCTCTAAATATATATTTTTTTTTACATTTTAGGCGTTTCCAATGGTCTTTGTCCTTTTGGGGAGTGAGACAGAGAAAACATATTGTGCGTAATTCGCTGCGATACGCAATATTCTACCTTTGAATTATGATGGAATCCGTTTTGTTACTGATTATGAGCGTGCTCTTATGAATGCTGTCCAGCAAATCTTCCCTAACAGTAACTTACTATGCTGTTGGTTCTATTATACTCAGGTAATATAAACAAACAGATTTTGTTGATCATACCTGTCAGATAAATTTAATGATATTTATTTTTAATGTTATAGTCGGTTGTTAGATATTGTCACCGAAAAGTGAATGGTGTCTTGAACTTGGTAAAGAGGCATGATCTGACAGCTCGTATTTTCAGAATGGTAAATTTGATTTTCTCTTTTACAAGTTAATATTATTTTTTTTCAATTATATTTTATATTTCAGGTACTAGCATTGCCTCATCTACCGGCTGAAAGGGGTCATCCGGGGTGCCCTAATTTTTGTATGAAAGATGGATTAAATACGATTGTTAATTACACCTTACAATTTCCCGAAATTAATGAGGTTATGAATCGTTTCCTGATGGACTACATTTATCATTATTGGTTTTTGCAAATTGAACCACGATTTTTAAGTGTTTTTGGTCAAGATCACCGGACCAACAATTACTTAGAATCCTTCCATGCAACGTTGCTCACTCAAATTGGACGCCACCCTAATATTTGGGACTTTCTTCGTGAGTTGTCTTAGTTGTACTGACCATATTATGTTCTCTATGTTGCATTATCCCATAATAGTTTGTGTTATATGTATGTATTATGTGTTTTATGTTTGTGTTATTGTTAGGTACATGTTTAAAATAATCGACAGTGTAACATCAATTCTTAAAAACAAAATTAGTAAGTGTTATCAATATTTGTATTTAATTTAATAAATATTTTTTTTCTATTTGCTCTATCTTTTTATAATTGCTTTCATAAGCTTAACCTGGTGTAAAATTTATTTAACACCATTATAAAGATTAGGTTAATATGTAAATAGTAGTTGTGTTGTGAATATTTGTTCTTTGTTAATGGTGTGCATGGTACCATGCTTGTTGATAAATAGGTGTCGCTTTTAAAAGTATCTCTAGCATGGAAAATTGTTTTAAATTATCATTATTGTCAAAGATATTATATTTTTAATAATAATATTTATGTTTATTTATATTTTAAACAGAAAGACTGACTATTGTGGAAAATCAGTTCTTTGTAGAATTTCAACAAAGCATCTATAATCTCATGGTAATTGTTTAATTATTATCAATATTTGAATAAACATAATTGCTGTTTTGATTGCGGTTGAATAATGTCAACTGTATGTATTTATTTTTTTTAGATCAGAGATGGCACTTCCAGATCTGAAAGAGAAAATTCAACAAGGATTATTGCAGAATCTGTGCAGCAACTAAACAGAGACAGTGATCTATTGATGTTTTTGAGGAGGACTGGTCACCGAAATAATGGCTATGTTCAACAACAAATTGGAGCCTATCCCTGAGTATGTTGTACATTTTCTACTTGTTCACTTACGAAAAATAAATAAGTTATGTCATTAATTGTACTTATCACTGTAGGAGGTGTGTTATTGTTGGGTCTGGATCAACTAAACAGCCTATTTCTCATTGACCGATCTATACACACAAACACATATACTCATATACACACCTTACACATCATTACACCACATAGCTCACTAATATTTGCGCGGTGAACCTAACCACTGCTAGTTGAACTATAACACTATTACACATAAAACATACAGGTCGGTTGGTGTTTGATATAGTGCGTGTTAACATTTTATTGCTGGGATACGCAGCGCTTACCATTTTCCCCATGAAACTGTTAAAGAAGTTAAGAAATAAATAATATTTTATATAATAACCATAAGATCAACTTACTACACATAATGTTATTTAAAATAAATGTATTACTTTTTATAGATTTTTCTGTAAAATTTTATAACTTTTGCCATAATGGAAAAAGCTATACAATTTTACAGAAAACGTCAATGCGTTGAAGAATTCAAACAGTGAAGAAACTGAAAAATTCTCAAATATTTTTATTTCATTATCTGATGTTATGAATCGCAAATACCGCATATATCCAGCGAGGGAATCTGAAGCAGTAATAAAGATAAGTTTGTTCAACTATATTAATAAACAATAATTTTACTTGTTGCTTCCTAACATCACGTTGTTATATCTCACTATAGGTATCTTGTTAATTATGTTTTTGAGAAAACCATTTTTTGGCTCAATGATTGGGAAATCAATGTTATATGGGTTTTGTGTCGCTATGGATTCAACAAATTATTTATTGCAAACGTGTGGTTTTAAATATGTCAACAAAACAAGATGAACCAAAATTCTTTGGAGGTAAAATAACTTTTGAATAGTTAATATAAATTCATATTATTAATGTTTATACTTCAATTGTAGTAATCTTACGGTACACTATGCCAACCTATTGGTCCAAATGATCAACCTACATCCTTCTTGCAAGTTTACAAACTACTGCTGGTTTATTTAACAATAAAGGCGCCTAAGGCGAGAAACTTCCAAATTCTTAAAATATTATGTTACAATGAGGATGAAACAATGTATATTAGTACAAAACAAAAAAGCTGTTAGTTGCTGTAAACATCATCTAACTATTCAAGAACTATATTTCTATTGAATTATTTTATTTAGTAAAACGTTAAAAATTTTTTCAAAAATATAATAGTTATTAAGAGAAAAATTGTATAATTAAAAAGGTAACATACCTATTACATTGTTTTTAAAATATGATTTGGAAATTAAAAAATAATATTATTTTTATTAATATTAAAAGTGAATGGCCATAAAAAAAACTGTGTTTAAGTATTTTTAGATAACAGTATGAATGTGAATCACATACTTTTTGCTTCTGAAGGGCTTTATAACCCCTAACATTTTACAGGTGAACTGACACATAAAATGGTATAAGGTAAGGTTTATAAATACGAATCATTAAACTTTTAAACACATCAATAAAAAGCTTACAAAACATGCTGTGGCCCATATATACCCGGATAGCCAACTAAAATAATCAACGTATTGATGAGAATTCTTGTTTCAATTTTTCAATCTTTAGATATAAAAATTAAACTATTTATACATATTTTTTATTATAATCAATTTGGACATTTTTGAGGTTTTGATAAATATTGTCATATTTGAACTTAAGATATTTATAAAAAATTATAAATAAACAACAAAAGTTTTTTAAAATTTGTAATCTGTGTCTTGGTTCTATTTCAAAAATATTAATGAACATGTTTCCCGAGAAAACCGTCATATATAGTAAGTAGTTAGTAAAGTAAGTTATATGGAAAATTTCAATTACGAGCTGAGTATTTTTAGTAGACTTTTAATAAATTTGAGGCCCTGCTGGCATAATGCAACATAATACAAAAATTGAATGTAACAAAACAAATTAATTAGTAAAGTAATTAATGATACTTACCAATGATATCGATTCAATAAAATTTCCTAACTTTTATCTTAATTTGGCTTTCTCGCACATCTGCAGCTGTATCAATGTTTATGTCACGATTCTGTAAATGATTATGACATATATTGAATGATAATATAACGAATAATTTCTATATGAAAGAATTTTGCAAATTGCATTAAATATTTCCCAAAGGTATAGAATCATTTACAAATAAATTTAAATTTCAACTAATTTTAAGCAACAATTTGATCCAGCACCATTTAGTGTAAAGCATTGTTGTAAATAATAAAATTTTATGATACTATACTTCGGAACTTGGCTAATTTTGACTTCACACATGAATCATCAAAAATATCAAAAATAGTGTTCAATGAAACTCTTATTGGTAACACACATTTTATCCATAACTTAAAATATTAAAGTTATCTTTCCACACTTTAAAACAATTTAAACTTGAATATTCAAAAAAAAAATTATATCTGTAATGCCACTGGTGAATCAGTGTTACACAGCACTCATAATTTTGGTTATTGCTAATTTATGTATTGATAAAATATTATAAGTGCATGTGTGCTCCTTTGTAAACCAATAACATCAAGGCACTGTTATAGAAATACACGATAATGTCATATACAATATACATTAGCATATAAACCATATATAAAACTTAAAAATTGTATTTACTTGCTTAAACCTATATTATGTATTTTAAGTTTAAGGTAAATAGTTACATAAGATACACACATAAAAAATGAATAAATAATAAAATTGTGATTTTATAAATCTTTTAAAAATTATAATGATGAAATAAAAATATATATATTATTTATGGCTTATGTTTGCCATTATACACAAACAAAAAAATAAAATAAAATATACATTAAATAATAAAAAATATAACCATATGATATAAAAAAATTATGAAGTGAAGAATACATTGTTGAATAATAGATATGGAACTTGTTTGCTTGTGTAAGTTTACAACTTAACATTTGTTAGTAAAAAGCTTTTTTCAAAACAAAATAATCTCCTTATTGTCCTGTACAAATGCCTATATCAATTACTGTATCTTGCTGACTAAAGCTGAAAAAAATAATAAAAAATAATATTAATAAAATTATTCTGAAAATTGTATCAATGTAAAATAGTTACTATAATCAATATTATTCAAATTTTATTAGCAAACATCCTTGTATTATAGTGGTGTGCTTATAGAGTATACTTATAATATTTATAATTGTCTATGTGTTATAGAAAAAAGTAAAATCAATAATTATATTATAAATATATAAACTATTTAATATTATGAATTATTAATTAATAACATTACTATAAAATTGAACAGTCAATAATTACAAATTCTCAAGTAATCAATCCATACCCGATCGTAACTTTGTAAGATAAATAATTATCTTATCCATATTTCTTTTAAGTTGCTTTAGATGTGAAATAAAAAATAAACTTTAAATAAATAATACATCTATTAAAGAAATTGTAACACTATACCAAACTTACATGAATTGAGTAATGTAATTGTTGTAGATAGCATGATTTTAACTTGTTTTTTGCGATGATTTTTATTCTTTGTCTATAATGCACCTAGAAATAATAACAATGTTATATAAAATAAAATCTACAGAATACACAAATGATGACTAATAACTATGAACGACTTACAAAAACCACATCTAAGGAGAACTATTTAGATTTGAAATTTGTATACTGTACACTGTAGTGAAATTATTATTCAATTAAACAAAACAAAAAATGTAAAATACTTTAAATACTTAAAAATTAAATCAAAAATATCAAAATTGATAATAATCATTTTTTCTTTATCATGAAATTAAAAACAATAAAAAATAAATTAATAACCTCATATATTGGTTAAGATTTGAAATGGTAACCTTCTATAACTATATACAACCATGGTTATACTAATCTATAATCTATAATAATTGATAAAGCAAATTTTGTATTGTTTTTTGGTTTTTTTATGCTTTTTGAAAGCTATCTATTTAACTACTGGAAGATTTGTTACACTGACCACTTAAATGGAATCCTCATAAATTTCTCTACCGATAAAGTTTTGGGTTCACAATTTCTGATGTAATCTGAAATATATGACTTTAATGAAATGTAATCTGAGAAGCAAAAAGTTGAATAACACATAAAGTTAGGTATTTTTCGTATAACCATACGTTAAACAACACGATTTCGTAAAATCTAAATTATAAAACTTACAAAGTACCCTACGGGGATCAATTTTATCTCTTATGATTTTTGTCCTATCTATGACGGTTTTCCCGAGAAACAGCTGGAAAACGCGATTTTCCAAATTACGAAATTGTCAGTTTTCACGGTAAACCGATGGCCGAACGACCATTTTGCATAGAGGTCGATTTGTTCTCCGAGGGATTCTACACTAGGAACAGTTTTTCATTTTTCCAAAAAGTCATTATTTAAAACTTTTATTTTTTAAAAGCCATTTGACGTATACGATGTTTTTAAAAAACCTAAATAACACGTTTCCGAAAAATCTAAATTATAGAACTTACGAAGTATCCAACGGGGATCAATTTTATCTCTTATGATTTTATCTATGACGGTTTTCCCGGGAAACAGTTCGTAAGCCAAATACAATAATATTTAAATTTAAAAATACATAAATTTGAATTATACAATAATTATACAATAATTTTACAATAATTTTTGAAGTTGAAAATACATAAATTTGGGAAATGCATTGGGATATCTTGTGTTTTAATGATGGTACACCTGCTTTTAAGTTCGGCCCCGATTTATTCGTTTATTCCATGATAATTCCATGAAAATTATTCTGCCTGTTATCTCGGGGCCGAACTGTACTAGCCCCGTACGCGAAATTTGAAAACATGCTACGTTTAGTCATTTTACTTTTCTCCTTATCATTGATCATATGTCGTCAGTGTTATTAATCATTTTTTATCATATTTTTTGAAAGACTGATATATTTTTTTTTTACATTTTATTATTATAACTTTTTCATTTATATTTTATAATTATTTTTTATAGGTGTTCTAGACTAGATCGTTTTACAATGAAGGTGATAATAATTAATATATGCTATTATTATGTTTTTATTTATTATACTCGTATTATTATTGTGAATTTTTGAATGTATTATTAATGTTGGTGTTTGTATTAATTTGGTTTAATCTTCTAAAGGTATCTATAAAAAAAAATAGTTCGACGTTTTACTCGTTTGAGGAAAACATCTAGTTGTGACTTATGTATAAATGAATTAAAAAATTGTATTTAATAATTGTATTTAAATTGTATTTAATAGATACCTATTATTATGCTAGATTGATTTACGGTAACTACTTTGTAAATGGTTACTTTATATTGAATAGTGAATACTGCATAAACAGATGAACGACTGAGCAACCCAGGCCATCACTAGCAAGTACATACACTTGTGAAAATTAGTAATTACTTTATTAAAATAATTTAAGTATAAATTTAATATATAATATAAGTATTGTTTAAATATTTAGGTATAATGTACATAAAAACTAAAAAACTAAAAATAAAACCCACAGATTTGTAACACCGATACATTTTGCGTTTAGTCGGAATCTAAAAATGTTCAAATAATGTTATATTTACAAATAAAAGTATAAAAAACAAAATATTGTGGCATAATGTGTCAAATAAAAAATAATTATAACATTTATACTAAGCTATTTTGAACTGTGTGTACCTCCTAATGCTTTATTAGTTTCAACACAATATGCCAAGGAATGTGGTGCTTTCGATTTGCGTTTGACTTTGGGTAATCCACTTGATGTTATTTGCCCTTTTACATACCAATGTTCTGGACCTTTTTTCCATTTAGGAGTTCTTCCTGCAGTTAAATTTTTTCGTCCTCTAATTTGTATTGTTCTTCTTGATCTTGCAGTTGACTGTGTTCCAATCTGTTTATTGCCTGCTAAATTAGGTTTTTTTGAACGTACATCTAAACCAGAATACCTACCGAATGTTGACAAAGCAGAAGAAAGACTAGCATTGGTTTTTACACTTTTATTGTATGAATTTACGAATGCATTCATAGATGGTAAGAAGTATGTTTTGTCAGATAGAATTGACTGTTTCATTTTTTCAATGACTTCATTGAAAGAATCATAAGTTTTGTCAAAATTGTTGTTGGCTGATTCTAATAATTCAGTGACTTCAATTTCATTGTGTGTAGTTATTATTGGCAAATTTTTTATTTTATTATCCACTGTTTTCTGTATTTAAAGGAACTAAATCTACCTTTATTTGACAGTCGTTATCATTAACCGAGCCATACCAACCATTCTCAATGTCTGAACTTCCAGAAGGTATTGTGTGGAGTTTTTTCCTAAATTCTTCAGTAGTCGGTAAACAAACACTCAAATTTAAATTTAAATCTTGAGCTACATAAAGTTGATATTTACAGGGGTATCCAGTATCTCCCTGCGGACATGAGCACATTCCAAGGTCTAAGTCGACATTATATTGTGTGTTTTTTTTTTTATTTCGTACCTCATATAGTAATGTATTATTATCAATTATTTTATACTCTAAATTGTTTTTTTGATTATTTGTAATAATAAATTTGTTTTTCAGGTATTGAGCTGGTCTATTAGCTGCTACATCTAAAAGCTTCATTTCATAGAAAGCATCTAGGTCGTTGACTATGAAAAAAAATAATTGTACTGGAGAATAAGCCTTGGTTCTTTCCAGTATGACGTCCTTAACAATTTTCACTCCAGCCTCGCTTATATTATTCGTATTTTGACCTCTGGTTATCAACCCTTTCCGAAAACATAATGCCCACTGCTCTTTCCTTTGGTATAAATTGGTTAAATATGTTATAAATGTTGGGTATGTTTTAACTAATGTTTGTTGAAGTGCCTTATTAAATGTACTTGCAAGTTCTTCTTCATTTTTCGAATATATCATTTCTTTTACTATAGAATATAAGATATGGCGATGATATAGAGGTACACCGTGGTTTGAATCCCATAGATACCTCCAAGTAGCTTGTAGAATGTGAAAAATGCAAAGTAAAAGTATTGATTCAGGAAAAACTGAATGCAATGCACTTCTTTCAGCCGCCGAGTCGTCAGACATAAAAATCTTTGGCCCTTTTGTACCTCTACCTGCCAGTGATTTAGATATAAATAATTGTTTCCAAAGCTTTAATCCTTCAGAAATGACTAATGTGGATTCACTTGTTAATATTAGTGTTCCTACAGGTATACCTCCTGCACAACTATTTGTATAGATCATGAACACTTTACAACCATACCTGTCCATATTTGCTGAAGCATCTATAAAAAGAATTTCACCACATTCATCTAATTCACAACTAATTCTGCTCATTAAAGGAGTGACTATTGCTATGGCAAAGTTTCCATCCACAAGCTCTTTCATAGCAGCTGTGTCAGACATGCATTCAGTATTATATTCTTGTATTGCACCCTTTAGAGATGAAATCATTTGCTCACCATGTGAAAAGCCAAAATGTTTTTTAAAGGTTTTGTAATATAGATAATAAACCCATTGTGGATCAGGCAGTTCTCCACGGTCGCCGGTACATATATAGTAATTATTACCTTTTTCAGTTCTCAACTGAGTTTTAAATATAAATAGTGCTTTTGATGGCGTTTTACCTTCCTCAAATAATTTCAAAAACTTGGCTTTTTTTTCCTCAGATGGTATTCTGTATTTCATGACATCAGCACTAAAAATATGGTGGTTATGGGTGTGTTTAAACAAAACTCTGGCATATGTTTTGAAACTATTGGATGAATAATTGTCATCATTCTTAGATTATAAATAAAAATTAATTCAAATACATTTGTTTATTAATTGAACTTACAAGGTAATATGCTTTGACGACAAATCATTATCTTCGTCTTTTAATATTTGTATACCCAAAGTCGCTTTACAGTCGAAATGCTTTTCACTTGGATTTGTATTAGCCTTTGGTCTTGTGTTGTGATGACATCTGTATCTTTTCTATTTAAAATTCAACAAAAAATATTAAAATATATTCATACACACACATTTATTATTAATACTGTACCTTAAAAATAACATCTGATTTATTTGTTTTTCGCACACTAGATGTCAAATATGTAACTTTATTTTCATTTCTTATGGCCATAATCCAAGGATCAATGTCATCAACTCCAAAGTTATGTATAATAAATGTTGCTATACATTTATTATCATCTGAACCTTTATATTCCACCATGGAATACTCATAACCAGTAGGAATTTGATTCTAAACCAATTATAGATTAGTTTTATTCATTTTTTTTTTTAGAAGTGGACCTCTGAACCTTTACTTAATTATGTATGATTACTTTAGTAAAATGGCAAAATTATGTATCTACCTATGTAATCATTGAATAAAAATTTTGAACAATACGAGTCTTCATAGAATATAGTATCTTAAAAAGTCTACTTTAGTTTTAATATTTAATGTAAATGTAAAATAAATATTTATTTTAAAAATTACTTGTAAACATTTGTATTCATCATCTCTTGTTGTATGTGTTTTCATATGTCGAACCATATTTGAATTAAGAGTAAATGTCTTTTCACATTTTTGGCATTTTATGGTCTTACCTTCAGTGTTTTGTTTTTTTTTAATTATACCATGTTTTTGAAATAAATGTTTTTGCATGGTAACATTATGTTTGAACTTTTTCTCACATTTATCACAATCAAACGTCTATAAAGAAATTTAATGAATTTGCCATATGTATTTTAATGATGACACTTTGGTGCACATTCATAGCCATATAGGTTCCTAGAAATATGGCTCATACTTAGTAATGTACCAAATTTCAAGAACAGATTTTTGAGGTAAAATAATGGTTTATAATTTATATCTATCCAATAACCATAAAACAACAAAAAATATTTTGTTTTTATTTTATTGATTGATTAAGTTTAAAAAATTCAATAAGTTTCCAAATCCATCAATATCAAAATATATATCTTTATTAAAATAAACAATTTATTCACAGCTACAATATCATATTAATATATTACAGTTAATAACATATAAAGTAATATTTTTATTTATTTTCCAGCCATATATTAATTACACACAATGTTCAGTCCTTCAACTCCAGAATTACCAGCGTTTGACAAAAAACCTTAAACCAAAATAATACCAACACCAACACTAATAATATATTCATAAATTCACAATAATAATATGAGTATAATAAATAAAAACACAATAATAGTACATATTAATTATTATCACCTTCATTGTAAATCAATCTAGTCTAGAATATAAAATGCAAATCTATAAATTAATATTTTTTCTATGATAAAATGTAAAAAAAAAAAAAATATAATATCAGTTTCTCAAAAATATAATGATATTATAACCTAACCTAATGTTAAGTAAATTATAAGTAAAAGTACTAAAACTTGTTGAAGCCACGATATATTTATTGTATACTATACATATATATAGAAAAAACTTTTTAACCGTTGCTGATGAAAGAAGAATAACAGATAGGTACCTATTTCATATAAAATATTAAATAAGGTATCTATGTCATAATTACAATAAATTAACTTACATACTTTACTTTTTTCCTTTATTAATTACATACATACATATTTACTTCCAAAAATTAATAATAATCAAAATACAATTTTTTAATTCATTTATACATAAAATTAATAATACATTCAAAAATTCACAATAATAATACGAGTATAATAAATAAAAACATAATAATAGCATATATTAATTATTATCACCTTCATTGTAAAACGATCTAGTCTAGAACACCTATAAAAAATAATTATAAAATATAAATGAAAAAGTTATAATAATAAAATGTAAAAAAAAAATATATCAGTCTTTCAAAAAATATGATAAAAAATGATTGATAACACTGACGACATATGATCAATGATAAGGAGAAAAGTAAAATGACTAAACGTAGCATGTTTTCAAATTTCGCGCCCCGTACTTAGGTAATAAGACAAGGAAAATGGTTATCTGGTAAAAAACTATTTGTGGTGTTCATAGCAATAAGTTTGATTATAGGTGAATTCACATAGATTAAAACACAATAATGGGTCAACTGAACACAAATTTACTATGTTGTATGCTTGAGTGTGGGGTTCTCTTAAGTACCTTTTTAGCTGATTTAATGTTAGAGGTTAACATACCGATACATTTTTTTTACAATTGTAAAATGAAGTGTGTTTTGTTGAGTTTATTTCTCTAATTAAATTTCTCCGCACATGTGGCTTAGAAAACTTATAATTAATGTTACATCCATTAGAATCTATTATAAAATGAATAAAAACATTATATTTTTAAAAGGAAGTTATAATATTATATTGTATAATTCAATAAATTTTTTCTATAATGGCAGTGGCATGACATAGGATCCAAGTATTGCTTAGTTAATACTTACTTTTTACTGGTCCTAATATTTTATTGGTCCTTCTCGACATATTTATTAAAATTTTCAGTATAGTTACTCAAAAGGTAATGAAATATAATAATATAATATGCAATACTTATAGCTCTAGAGATCAAAAATTATACACAAAATAACTTGACTATACTCAACCCAATCAAGACTACAAACAATATTAATTCATTTTTCAAATGACTTGTGCCCTTTTACACGGAGTCACATACTTTTTTTTGAATTTCGTCTTTTAACACATAACATGATATTGACATAAGCCCTTTTTCACCAATAAATTTGTATTATCATGACTAATGACTTTTCGCATCACTGATATAGATAATAAACTAGACTGCTAACTAGAGAGCCTTGATATTAAAGAGAGTGGCCAACTCGGTGAACGTTTTCTATTGGCTGGCTGTTATCATTGATTATGGACGCCATTAATCGTCCAAATATATTTTATACTTAATGCATTATACATTAGTTTATTTGTTAAAATTTTTTAATATAAATTAATTTTAATAATTTATTACTTTTTTTTAGTTTTTATTAAAATTATTCTTAACTTTTCTGTAGAAAGTTTATATGTTATTGAAAAGTAAGTACCTTCCACTTTGTTATACTTTTAATACTGTTTGTGTAAATGATCTAATACTCAATTTTTGCATTTTAAAATTATTATGTTGATAATTAATGTCAATAAAAAAAAAATATGTTTATTTGTTATTCATATTAATTATATGTATACCTACTTAATTGTGGTTATTTATTAGGTACATTAGAATGCCTAGTTGTTGTGCATATGGTTGTTCTAACAGAAGTGAGAATGGGTTCACACTTAAAGTGTTTCCAAAAGACGAACAGCGTCGATCAGTATGGGCTGTTCAAGTGAAAAGAGATAAATGGAAACCCACAAATAATTCTTATCTTTGTGAAGTAAGTTCTTTATATGTTTATGTTTAGACAACACTTATTTAATTTACCAATTGGTGACAGACATTAATTAATTTTTAGCTAGGTATTTGCCCTAAGTTTATAGTGATGTCTAATTTCATTTGAATTTGTTTTATTGATAATATTATATTAGGTATAAATTAGTGTGTCTGTGTGTCTGTATTTAATTTACAACACAAATGTCTTGGATTGTACATGAGACATATTATTGAACTCCTGTCTTGTTATACAATATTTGGTAATCAAGTTCTAAAAACTTAACATAAATATAAAAGTATTAATTACTCTAACATATAGGTATATAATATTATACTTAAACTAATTACAAAGCATACGCTAAAGTATAATTCTATATACCTACATAAAAATATATTAAATATATATTTTATACATCTATATATAAATTACTATTAATTGTTTATAGGTTCATTTTGATGAAAACCAGTGGGAAAGAATAAGAGAAGATGGGAAAAAAAAATTAAAAAGTACAGCTGTCCCTACAATTTTTTTTCATAAAAAGCCACCTAACCCTCCTAGAAAATCTCCAAAGAAAAGATTATTAAACTCAACCCCTAGTCCTTTGAAACGTTCCAAATTTATAGTTTCTGAACATAATTATTTTTCAAAAAAACAGTTGACTTTTGATAATCCA
Organism: Aphis gossypii; assembly: GCF_020184175.1. Taxonomy (NCBI): domain Eukaryota; kingdom Metazoa; phylum Arthropoda; class Insecta; order Hemiptera; family Aphididae; genus Aphis; species Aphis gossypii. The sequence goes on from NW_026083001.1 coordinate 126,260, forward strand.
GATTCATTCTTGAAAAATGATGCTGTTGTTGAAACTAATAATAATTTTAGTAACAAAACTACTAAAAATAATGATTATTCAAAAGAAGATTTACTAAAACAAATACACACATTAAACAACACATTATTGAAGAGAACCAAAACAATCAGAACATTGCGTACAAAAATAAATGATAATAATAAAATTAGAAATAAAATAGCCATCAAAAATAAAAAGCAGGCTGTCATTTGTAGAACAAAAAAAAAATTCTTAAATGAAAATCAGATTTTATCCCTCAACTATAAGAATACCAAAGGATTCAAATGGACAAATGACACAATTCAAAAGGCATTACGTTTAAAATTTTCATGTGGTTCCAGTGGGTATGAAGAACTCTTAGCACAAAATTATCCTATACCTTCTAGTAGAACACTTCGTCGGAGATTACAAAATATTTCCTTTAATAGTGGCATACTTCATGATGTATTTGAAATGTTATCAATCAAAGTTAGTATGTTAAATGATTTTGAAAAAGACTGTTTTCTGGTATTAGATGAAATGTATATTAATGAAGGCATAGTTTATGATGTTGCATCAAAAACCTTTTTAGGAAATGTCACTTTGCCAGATCATGAAGGTGTGGCCAATCATGGACTGGTATTTATGTTAGGTGGCATTTCAAGTCGCTGGAAACAAACCGTAGCATATTATTTTACTAGTGATTCTGTCAGAGGTCATACTTTTAAGGCAATTATAGATGAGATAATTTCAAGAGCTGAATCGCTGGGTCTCCATGTTCATTCTATAACATCAGATATGGGAGCTTCTAATAAATCTATGTGGATGAGTTATGGAATTCACTGTAAATCTAATGGAAATGTGAATAATAGTATTCCACACCCATTTGAACCAGAACGTAATTTGTATTTTATGGCAGATGTTCCACATTTATTGAAAAACATCAAGCAATCGTTATTTAACAACAAAATTATTACAATACCTGATGATGTTATGATAAATAATAATTTAACTTCAAATATTGTTGATTATAAACACATAGAGCAACTTGCAAACCATCAGGATGACCTAGAGCTGAAACTAGTCCATAAAATCAATGTGAATGATTTTAAGAAACCTAATCATTTTGATAAAATGAAAGTCTCTAAATCAAAAAATATTTTAAGTACTGATGTATCTGCAAGTTTACAATATCTTGTAGAAAATGAAGGATACGATTTATCATATAAAACTACAGCTTGGTTTGTAAAACAAGTGGCCAAATGGTTTACATTTATGACATCCCGTAATCCTACTGTTGCATTAAGTAAATTTAATTCAGAAAAGTATTTAGAAACATTACAGTTTTTAAGAGATTTTATGGATATGTTTAAAAGAATTAAGATTGGTATCAAAGGTGCTTGGAAGCCATGTCAAACTGGAGTTTTGTTATCCACTCAATCTATTCTTGATTTACAAGATCTGTTTCTTAATAAAAAAAATTATAAGTTCCTTCTAACAGCAAGATTTTCTCAAGACTGTTTAGAAAATCTATTTTCCTGTTTAAGAAGTATCCAACCTATTCCGAATGCTCTTCAATTCATAACAAATTTAAAACTTGTTTGCATTGCTCAATATTTAAAAAATGCATCCAATACTAATTATGACCAAGATGATCGTGAGTTTTTAGGTGATTTCTTAGATTTTTCCAAAGTGCAATCTACTCCCAATTCACCATATGATGAAGAACATGAGTTATGTGAAGACTTTGATAATTCTGAAACATTCCTGGGAAATACTGAACAAAATTGTTTGTATAATATAGCAGGTACCTATAATGATATATTATTTTTAAAGCTTTAAAAATGCATATTATTCTAATTGGAGTAACTTCTATTTATGCTTTGAACTTTTAAACTCTATGCTGCCCTACTTTGGTTACAATGATCTGCATATTTAAACAAATATAACCACTTTTAAGTTTAAAGTAATTATTAGTTTTATATTTTTATAATAGTTTTGCTTGCATTCTTAAATATTACAGGGTATATTGTTTCAAGGATAGATAATAGTGAAACATGTTGTGAAAATTGTATTGCTTCAGTATGTGCTTTTGAACCTATGGTGGCTGAGCATACTGCTTTAATTAGGCTGAAAGAATTTAAAATTGGCTGCCTTAAATATGTCACTGATGAATGTTTTAAATTTTTCCTCAGGATGGAAGAAACTTTCCGAAAACATAGATCTTTAATAATTAAAAATAAAAGAAACATATTCATGGAAAAATTGTCTTCAGAATTGTCTAATTTTAATTTTTCTGATTGCCATCAAATAAAAAAAAAATGTTAAATCGTTATATTGAATTTAGATGCAAAAATTTGGGTGTTCTTTTAATCAAAAATTTAAAGAAAAATTGTGCTTCTCTCAAAGCCAGCAAAAGTGTGGCAATGAGGGAAGCCATAAAAAAATATTAATAATACTTCATGTTATATACTTTTCTATATTTTTATAATGTTATAGAAAAAATATATATAAAGTTATAGAAATTATTATAAGAAAGTTAAAGTTATTCTAATTTTTTTTTAAATGACTTAAACAACATTTAGTGATGTATACAGTGTAAGTTTATTTCACTTATTATTTTTAATAAAGTGTGCTCAAACAAAAAAAACAATATACTATTATATTCTATAAAAGTTATATTCAATATTAAGAGCTGAAAATAATGTTAAAAATAATATATAATATGTATTCATTTACTTTTTTCTTTTATCTGTATTATAATTATTTGTAGCAGATAAGTAGTTATATATACCTAAAAATCTACCTTATGTATTCAAAAATGTAATAAAATGATTTTAATAAATACATTTTTTTGTGAAATTTTCAAATAATGAACTCAATGTATTTCTAAAACATAACATTTTGTACAAAATATTGTTTTACTTTGAATATGATTTTATGTGCTGAAAATTGTATATCAGTTTATTGGAAATTTAATTGTCAAGAAAATTATCTAATTGGAGTTGCATATACTTTCAATAAAAATATGTTTAAACTAAAAAATCCAGGCCAACTTATAACCAATGTTATGAAAACATATTATATCAAAATTATAAACATAATATATACTTACATCAATTATGTCAATTTAATGTTTATCAATCATGTTTATTTTATCATAATTATTTATAAATTTTAAGTTAATAATATATTCCAAATAATTTTAATTGGCTTATTGATTTTATTTAATACTGATTTTAATTGGAAATAAAGTATTTTATAGGAGTGTTCAATAGAATAAAATAGTTTTTAAAATACACTTAAATACTTTTTGATAAAGAGTATTTAAAATATGTACTTATTCAATACTTGTAAAAGTATTTGAATACCAATACTCAAATACTTTACAACTATAATAAGGTTATAAGCTAAATAATTAGTGTATAATGCCACTAGCTGAAGTGTTTAAATTTACAAAAAAAGGCGGGAAACGTTTGGACGATTAATGGCTGCTATCACACTAGTTGGCCACTCTCTTTAATATCAAGGCTCTCTACTGCTAACTGTGATAAAAAAAGTGAAGTCAGATACTAATCAAGCCGCCATCTTTAAAAAGGGCACCAACAATATTGCTAATATTAGTGATGAGTACTTTCAATTCATTTTGGTGAACTAATTCATGTGATTTTGCTCATTAAAATGCAATTCGATCTGAATTAATTAAAAAAGAGCTAATGGTCCTTAAAATATGATTCAATATTTTGATTGGTTCTTCAAATTTTAGAGAATCAATTTTGTTTTATTCAACAGCATAGGTGTGATTACATTACAATTTATACTTACATTTTTATATATTATAATATACATATTAAATCAAAAAATAAAACAAAATAGCACTATAATGTAACTAATGATTCATTCAATACTTAGTCATTTTAGATACAATGTGGAAACTAGTAGAAATATTGATGACTGTTGAGAAAAATTAATAACCAACAGTGTTCCTTAATTTTTGATTTTAAAATATATTTGGTCTCACCCCCTAATATTGTGCCTATATGTATAAAAACGAACTACAAAAAGTTTTGGTTCGATCAGATAAGGTTAACCCGTGCCGACTTGTGATTTAAGTTTGAACTTACTACATTTTTCAATATTTACGAAAATTTTCGACATTTTCGTAAATATTTCGTTAACCTTTAGAAATATCGATATTTTTAATACTGCATATTTTAAAGTAAATTAAATTTTCTATAACTTTTATTTTATTACATTTTTTCATATCTCTAATGGTTCGTGAATTATATTGATTTGACTCTAAAAAAACACGATATCTTTGGAAATACGAGCAACATAGTAACGATTAATTATAATAAACAATGTTATAGAATAGTTAATAATAATGTTAATGTTTTATATATATATTAAGAAAATAAAATGTTTTTATCATAAAAAAAATCCTATAGAATAAAGAAAATTAATATTGTTGTTGTAAAGTGCTTTTTTTACAATCTGGATAAATTTTCCGATGTTCTTGTACACATTTTAGTATAAATTGTTTTTGTTCTTCATCTAATGTGAGTGTAGAATTGTATTCTTCCATCAACTTCACGGCTCTCTCTGCAGTATCGTTAACTATTTTTAATGAATTAATAATTTTTTTACCATTTATGTAACTTTCACTAGATTCCCAGGAAGTCGGATCATGTTTTAAGAATCCGTCATCAATATTAAATCGGAAAAATAGTTATAAGCTTTCTTTTGTTATAAATGCGTCAATATTTTTTTCTGTAAAAATTATAATATTAAATATAATTAATTGCTTATTTTTTATTTTATGAATTATTAAACGTATTCAATATATTTTTTAAACTTAATGTTTATTTACTTACCAATAAATTTATCATCTATTTGGTTTGGTTTAATTATCAATCGTTTGACCGGATATTTTGTCGCTTTTTTTTTAAGGCTTTTACCATCTGACGCTTTACCTCTAGTGGTATAGAATCATCAAAGAAAGATAATGCAGCAGCCTCTTCAGTTAAATACCACAAATGGTTGCATAATTTTTGAATTGATACTCTAGATATTTCTCTATCAAATACTTCATATAATTTCATATCTTTTATAAATTGTAAGTCTTGATTTGGGGACTTATTTGGCAATGGACAAGTAAACCAAGCTTTGACGTAAAATTTAATAATAAAAACACAAATTTCACCGATTGCTTTTTTTGTTAAGTCGGAAATATTGTATTGGCTTCTAAACAAAAATATTTTTAAGCAATCAATTATAACCTAACCTAACCTCCACCGGGCTTTATGCATGGCTCCGGGAGGATGAATTTTAATTTTATTTTCCAAATTACCGCCAATAAAAATAAATATTAACTCCAAAAATTCACGATAATCTCCACGAGGATGTTTAGTTTCTAATTTACTTTTAACAAAATTCAGAATATCTTCTTTAACATTTGAAGGCACCGGTGCAATAACCAGGTACGTCCAAATTTTTCAAAAAACTGGTTTTTAAACAGAAATGTTAAAAAAAAAATTCTCTATCGATCGGTGCAATAACCAGATACGTCCGATAAATATTATGGAAAATAAACTACAAAAACTAAAATGTTCGTTATGGTTAGGTGCAATAACCAAATACGTCCGGACGTACCTTGCGCATTATCATATATTACCTTTTTTTTTCTCTCGGTGCAAGAACCAGTTACGTCCGGACGTAACTTGTTCTTGCACCAAACGAATACATAGAAGTTTTATTATTTTATTCGGTGCAATAACCAGGTTTTATATGTTTAATAAGTAATGAAATATTTATATATGTTAATATGTAAGTTTAGTTTAAAATATTTGCATAAATAAATTACTTTACAATATCATCACTGAGCCCGCGTGTTACTAACTTCATACTGTTGTGATTTCGTGTTATCAGGTTATCTTATAAAATATAACAGCAAAAATTTAACATTAAAAATGTAAACATAATATTATATTATTTATTATAATATTAGATTAAAAATTTACCTCGTAATTTACTTTATTAAGTATTAATTATTTATTAACTTTTTTATTAACTTAGCACTAATAGGTAGTTAATATAAACTTCAAAATAATGAGTGTCACCAGTAGTTCTTCAATAATTAGTGAAATAGATGATACAGATTCCGACCCTGATTTTTTACTTGATGGCTCGAATTCTTCTTTGGCTGTTTCTAGTATGGACGATTCTTTGTATGCAAAGTGTGAAGCAGCGTTCAATAAAAAATTGAAAAAAAAGAAAAAAGGTATATTTAAATAAAATAAAAACAATTCAATGAAATATTATAAATAAATTATCTATACATTTTATTAAGATTGTACTACGATCTTGGCATATGAGACTGATGATGATACACCTGCCCAAACAAATGAAAATTATTATTGTGGATCTATTAACATGATTTCTATTGAACCATCGGATGAAGAAATAGTTGACAAAGAGAAAAAAGGTAAAAAAAAGGCACAAAAAACCATTTAAATGGACTAGAAATATTGCCAAAAATAATAGAGCCAAGGGTGTGGGCTATATTAGTTTAACTGGTAAAGTGAGGGATGAAAGGAAAACTGGTTTACCTTGTAAATGTAAAAACGCATGTTTTACAAAAGTATGTGAAGAAGATAGGAAAACTATAATAGATACGTTTAATCAAATAGCATGTAAAGAAAAACAGGACACTCATCTGTGCGGTTTAATAAAATTAAAAGAAATTGTGCGCAAGAGACCTAGAACTGGTACAAAAACAACAAAGACGTTTGTAAGTAAATTTACAGTCCGAATAGGTATAACTGAAATTATTGTTTGTAAAAAAGCATTTTGTTCTCTGCATGGTATATCTTTTTTAAGAGTTGATAGATTACAAGTATGTATTAAATCCAATAATCATAGTCCCAAAGACCGCAGAGGAAAACATGAGAATCGACCAAACATCATTTCTGATACTATTATTAACCAAATAAATGAACATATAAATAGTTTTCCAAAACGCCAAAGCCATTATAGTAGAGAGTCTAACAGTAATGTAACATATCTATCACCTGATTTAAATCTTAGGATTATGCACAATTTATACTTGGAAAAGTATGAAACTGAAATTTATAATCAACTTAAAAATGGAGAAGAAGTCCACCCCAAACTTAAGTATGACTTTTTCACTCGTTACTTTGCGGACAATTTTAATATTTCATTTGGGTTTCCAAGAACTGATACTTGCCAGACATGTGATCATCTTAAAATGGTCATTGATGCACAAACTGATGTGGAACAAAAATTATTATTACAATCAGAAAAAGATTTACATGTGGCAAAGGCCGAATGGTTTTATAAAGACCTTAAAAAAATTATTGAAGAAGCTAAAATATTGGATAGCAAAATAGAAATATTATGTTTTGATTATCAACAGAATTTACCGTTACCTCATGTACCAGCAGGTGATGTATTCTACAAGCGTCAGCTATGGGTGTATAATTTTTGTATATATTCAGGTAGGACTGGAAAGTCTTACTTTTATATGTATGACGAAGTTACTGCGAAAAAGGGTAAAAATGAAGTCATCAGTTTTTTAAATCATTTTTTTAGTACAATATTGGATAGACAAGTTGACACAGTTTATCTGTTTAAATAAAAATCATTCTCTAACTCAGCTTTTATACACAATTGCAAAAACAGAAATGTATGGTATAAAAAAAATAATACATAGATATCCAGAACCTGGACATAGTTTTTTACCATGCGATAGAAACTTTGGGCAAATTGAAAAGCAAAGAAGAAGACAGGAAAGAGTGTTTCTACCTAAAACCTATCAAAATATTGTTAGTAATACTAGCAAAAAGTTTATAGTGATAAATGTAACTCAAGATATATTATTAAACTTTTCTGTTTATATGTCACCAATGTTTAAAACACAAAAACAGCTTCAGTTAATGTCTTACAGAATAATGATATATGCAAAAGATGGATTGAAAGTTAGCATATCACCCAATGCATCTGATGGACAACTATTTGTTCTAGAAAAACCTAGAGCAATACTCACAATACCTGACCCAACATTTAAGCTATATAACCAAAAACTACCACTTAAACCAGATAAATATAAAGATGTTCAATTATTGGTATCAAAATATGTGCCTCCAGACTGCCTTGGATATTATTCTACATTGACTACTACAGATTAAAATAAAATCCACTAAAATAATATAATATTATACAAACAAGTTGTATTTGTATATTGTACAAGGTTTTATATAATAATACATTTAATACATTTTTATAAAAATGTCGTTAACTATAGGTTCCTAAACTTATCATACTTATCTTTACATTTAATGAAAAAGTTAAGTTTTTAATATTATTTTTTATTGTTTAACATTATTTTCTTAAACAGGTATTATCATTTATTCCTAGTAACTTTTTAATATTATGTTTCTAATATTTAATTAACATATTATTTTTTGTTTTGATTTAAAGTCTGACGGTAAAGTAACCACTTTATTGCAAAGTATAGTTTGTATTTTGTTATTGTTATGATACAAAAAAAGTATTAATATTGTTTTGTTTAAATTTTTTTTATATAGTTATTATCATATTTTATTCCTAGTAACTTTTTTATATTATGTTTGTAATATTTAATGAACATATTATTTTTTGTTTTGATTTAAAGTCTGACGGTAAAGTAACCACTTTATTGCAAAGTATAGTTTGTATTTTGTTATTGTTATGATACAAAAAAAGTATTAATATTGTTTTGTTTAAATTTTTTTTATATAGTTATTATCATATTTTATTCCTAGTAACTTTTTTATATTATGTTTGTAATATTTAATGAACATATTATTTTTTGTTTTGAGTTATAGTCTGACGGTAAAGTAACCACTTTATTGCAAAGTGTGGTTTATATTTTGCTATTGTTACAATATAAAAAATTATTAATATTGTTTTGTTTTAATTTTAGTTTGATTAATAGTCTGACAGTTATGTTACCTATACAGTATAGTTTTTGTTATTTTTATTGTTAATAAATACTTACTTATATGTAAACTACCATAAAAAAAAGTATAGTAAGTAATTTATTGTATAGTATGTGCATCATATTAATATGATAGTAATAATTTATTATTATTTGTTGGTCAGTTATGTTCAATTTTTTTTCCCTAAAATTTGGTGCAATAACCAGTTATGATTTGGACGTAACTTGTTATTGCACCGACTAAAAATTAACATATTGGCTAGTTTTGAAAAATATTGTAATATTGACATGAATATTGAAGCAATTCAAATCTTATCCATCATATTCAATTTATTGAATTCCAAATAGTATTATAACACTTCAACTTTTTCTAATAAATTTTAATATCAAAAAATTTGAGGTTTTTTTTGTCTCCTGAAAATTTTAACAAAGTGGACGTACCTGGTTATTGCACCGGTGCCTTCATTTTCTAAAGCAGCGTCACATACCTGATCTTCAATTCCGATGTTATATTTGTTAATATCTAATTTATGCCATTGTTTTTGAAAATTTTTAAATAATAGAATGGCTGGGCTTGATGTAACTTCTGGTATTTTAATTTCAAAAACAGATCTCAAAATTAGCTCATAAATATGATGCCTACAAGGAAGATATAATAGGTCTTTACCGAGTTTTTGTTCAATTAAAATACATGCTCCATTTAAGCGTCCTGTATTGGATGCAGTTGTATCACAACACAATGCCTGAACAATATCACATAATCCCCATTCTTGTAATGCATTACACACAGCTGCAGCCTGTTCTTTGCCTGTCGACCGCTCAAGTTGCGGAACATTTATAATTTGCTCGATATTCGTACTTGTTATCACAATTGGTAGTCATTCTACAGTTGTATTTCTCATTTTAGTGTCTGGTAATAATTTCCCATCCCAATGTACAACCTGTACAACCACGTAATTAGGTGCAGATTCTTTAAATCGTAATTTAATTAGTTCACTGCGCTCGCGACGATATATTTCTCGACACCTATGCATAGAAGTTTGATTTATAACATATTCCTCAACATTAAAATTTAAGGCTTCTAAAGTAGCTTGAAGAACATATACTGCATCCCGTATGCTTAACTGGCACCTATCTAAAGCTCCGGCTAGTTTTGGTGTAATAAAATTAATTTTTCTTCGGCATTTTTTTTTTCTGGAAGGAGCTCTATTTCTAGTGAAATATTCATCTCTAATTCTGATGAATCACTACTTTCTGGACTCTCATTTTCTGAAGTACTATCAAATTGAATAAAATTTAATGACGAAGTTGAGGGACGATCTTTATTATAATTATCTTTTCTATTTGATTCATTCAACTTTCGTTGAACGTTCCTATTTTCTTTTACTGTTCCTGTAATATCTTTACCTAAGAGACATCCTGGACGCCCGGGCAAACGTTGGTTCAATAAAAATTGTCTATCAACGTCAATTTTTATAAATTTTAAAGCATCGGAATGAGCAATATCGAATAACAAATTTAATTTATTTTTAAAATCGTATTCTTTTAATCTATATGACTCACCTACTTTTGTAGAATTTTTTTGGAGACTGCGCCATTCATTATATAAATTAATTAATTTGTTAATGCAATGTTGAATCGCTCGAATAGGAATTCTTGCTTTTTCCCAAAAAATACAACATTCATGCACAGCCAACGCTGCACTTTCCCTAACAACAAGTTTAACAGTTCGCATATTGTAAAAGAATACTGAAAGCATTTGACCGTTTGATGGAAGCTTGGAACCGTGAATTTGTGTCTCTTCAGACCCGATTAAAAATATTTGATGATCACTTCTCAGTTTTTTTGACATTTTTTTATTTATAATAATAAAAAACGGGATCAATTTGAAATCATACAACGACAAACGACGGTAAATGTTAGATCTTCACTAAACAGATATTACGATCAAACTAACACTAATAATAAGGTACAATTGTACCAAAATAAGAACCAGACTTATCTTGCTATTAAAACGTAATATCAAAATAATTAACCATACGAATAGGTACTATCTAATCTATTGATATTTAATTTTTATGTACGGAAATATAGAGAAATAATTAGGTGAAAGAGATTAGATTAATATATTATTATTGTGAACATTATACTTGTATTGTGATTGTTATATTACCAGCGATAATATGAAGGCAAAAATACATAAAATAACTTTATAGAAAATTTCATTTGGGAGTTTTATAAAAATTATTTTAGCCCGCACAATAATTCATAATTATGAAAAAATACCTAAATTGTGTTTGTTTGGAGTCAAGTCGAAATACTTCACGAACCATTGGAGATATGAAAAAATGTAATCAAATAAAAGTTATAGCAAATTTAATTTACTTTAAAATATATAGTATTAAAAATATCAATATTTCTAAAGGTTAACGAAATATTTACGAAAATGTCGAAAATTTTCGTAAATATTGAAAAATGTAGTAAGTTCAAACTTAAATCACAAGTCAGCACGGGTTAACCTTATCTGATCGAACCAAAACTTTTTGAAGTTCATTTTTATTCATATAGGCACAATATTAGGGGGTGAGACCAAACATTTTATGATATTTTTTTCTCATCATCTATAGCTAAGGAACACCCAACACTTAGTTTACTATTAAAGGAAAAAGAAGAGAAAGAAAAATGAATCACCTTGTATTATTTATATGTTGTGATTTTTTTCTCTTTAATAATAGTTTATAGTTATTATACCTCTACTGATATAACTAATGATATAAAATATAATCTCAGAAGAAGGTATTTCCCAGTCAAAGTATTGAGATAAATAAAAAAAAAAAAGTCTAAATAGTTTGAAACTATATGTGGTAAAAGTGATCCTAATTGTTGAATGCCTATACTTTTATATCATTGTTTATAATTCTTTTTGTAATAATTCAGTGAATTGATTAATTTGTGAATTACACACCATTTTCTACAATATTATAATACAGAAAATAAAAATGCCCGTTTCATTTTGTGGTTTTGGTTGTTCCAATAGAGGTGGACGAGATGATAAAGTGCAATTTTTTTCGTAAGTTTCTACTTATTTGATCAAATATGTGTCCATAAGTATAGTAGATCATATGTTATAATAATTATAAATACAAAAATATGTAATTGAATAATTTATTATAGATTTCCTCAATATTCAGAATGAAAAACACAATGGTTAGTTGCTATTCGCAGAGAAAATTTTACTCCTTCAAAGTACCACAAAATTTGTAGTGCCCATATTATTAATAAAGACTACTTTGTTCGACCAAATATTAATTTTCCAAGGTAAACTATTAGGTTTTTATCAGGTTTTGTTGTTAATAATAAAATAAGTATCATAATATATACCTATTATACATATTTATTACAAAGACAATACAATTTTACAAATATTATTTCTTTTACAAAATTTTAGATTAAATGACGAAGCAGTTCCAAGTGTTTTAAATTTTCCACAACATTTAATAAAGCCTGTAAAAAAAAGAAGAGCAATACAAAAAATTAAACAAAATATTCCAAATACTAGTATTTTAATTTAAAATTAACTTAAAGGAATTAATTAGTAAGATAATTAAATTATAATTTATTTATTATTATTTATTTTAGTAACTACTGATGGTCCTTCTTCAAATATTGAGACTTCTGTCATTAATGATGTACCAGAACAAAATTTGATAGATGAAAATACACCAGAAAAAAATGAAAACAAAGTCAGTCCTGGAATAATTGCTCTAAAAAAAAAAGTAAAATGTCTTCAACAAAAAGTTCGAAGACAAAAAAAAACAATTATTAATTTACAGGTATTTTTTCAATAATTTCTATAACTTAATTTTGTTTTGTGTTTATGGGTTCTTCAAATAACATGAATGTTATACTTGATATTACTAACAGTAACATGGTGGATAAATTAATGTTTGATATATTATATTGTCTTACCTACATTATGCATATTGTGATTGGTGGATGGTGGTACATTAAATGAAAGACACTCAAGAGACAGGCACATTATTGGTAGCAGGCAAATTGGTTGTCAACTAAAATTTTATTCACAAAATATGTATTTTGTGAATCATTTTTTATTTTTATACATACATGTTTATTTATTAATAACGATAATATGTTTTATTTATTTTTAAATCTAAATGTTGTGTTCTATGTTTTGTTGTACCATTTATATTAACATCCATGTTAGGTACCTACCGTTTTGTATAAATGTGGTATTATGAATATTTATAAAGCTTCCATTATATAAGCTTTTTAATAAAGTTACTTATTTTAAATATACGGTTTATAAATTAAAAATAAAATGCAAGCTATAAAATCAGCTACAGATGTAGAAACAACGAATGTCATTGAAAACAATTCTTTTAAAACTTTTTTTAAATGATATGATTAATAATGAAAATGTAAAACCAAAGGGTAGAAGGTATCACGACGACGTTAAAAAATTTGCCACAACATTATACTTTTATTCACCCAAGGCATACAATTATGTTAGGTAATTATTGTAATGGCTTCGCACCTATATATTCAGCATAATAAATATAAACTGATACCTTATTTTTAAATAGGTCAGTTCTCAGCTTACCAGATCCAAGCAGTATAAGGAATTGGATAACTAATGTTAATGCAGAAACTAGTATTTTATTAGATGTCTTGACAGAAATTGGTAAATTTGAAACGAATGATTGTTGTTTAGTCATAGACTCAATGAGTATTAAAAAAGGAATTCATTGGGATCGAGCAAATAATAGGTTTGTTATATTTCTTCTCGTATATCTAAAACAGTTATTCATTATAAGAACTTATATTAATTTAATTACTTTTAAAAATTATAATTACCTAGATATGTTGGGTATTACGATTATGGTAATAATATTTCAATTGAAGATTGTGAAAGTCCAGCAACTGAAGTGTTAGTGTTTTTGCTAACTGGTTTTAAAAGCAATTGGAAATGGCCCATAGGATATTGGTTCGTAGACAAAATCAAATCACCTGTACAAACTGAATTAATTAAATTAGCTCTTTTAAAACGTCAAGAACATAATATAAATGTAATAAGTATTATATGTGATGGTGCTCATTCTAACCTTAGTACATTCCATTTGCTGGGTTGTAATTTGTACCAGCCATATGATGATATCAAGTGTTACTTCAATGATGATCAAAAGATTATATATTACACTCCAAATGCATGCCACAACATTAAATTAGCAAGAAATGCCTTGGGTTCGTTTAAAGCGTTTTTAGATGAAAATGATAATTTGATTGAGTGGAGATACATAGAGCAACATTCTAAAATTCAAAATAATGTTGGATTTAAATTAGCAAAACAAACTGAGTTCTTCACATATTTATTGGAGGAATATTGAATAATAGTATGAAAGTAAAATTAGCTACCCAAACTCTCAGTAGCTCAGTTGCAGATGCTCTTCAATTTTTACAAAGTACTTCAGAAAAGTTTAAAAATTGTGAAGCTACTGTTAAATTCACACGAATTATCGATGAGATTTTTGATTTTTTGAATTCAAGGAAGCCATTTGCTAAAGGATACAAAAAACCAATATATCCATCAAATTTAGAATATTTAGAATCAAGAATGAGAAATAATATAGCATATTTATACTCACTGAAACATACATCAGGACAATCATTAAGGCAATCAAGAAGAAGGACTTTTATTATTGGATTTGCTACAACCATTAAATCAATTTTTTCAGTGTGTAAGGTTTTATTTGACTATGATTTTAAGTATGTATTGACGTATAAGTTTAGTCAGGATGCTATTGAATTACTTTTTGGGCATATTAGAGGAAGATTTGGATGTAACAATAACCCAAACTGTTTACAATTTAAATATGCCATTCGCAGTATTTTACTCCACAATTCCATTAAAATGTCAACTGAAAACTGTACTCTATTTATGTCAAATAATGATTCATTATTTTCATTGAAATGGAATTATAAAACAAAAGAAAAAACAGATGAAATTATTCAAAATGTTCAATTACTTGTAGACAATTGTAACGATAGTTTTTTAAACGCAATCACTGAAAATATATTATATTATATTTGTGGATATACTGTCAAGCATATTTTTGAAGATATTAATTGTGAACACTGTATCGAAGCAATATCAGAATCGCATGCACTCAAGATCACACTTATCATAAATTATCAAATGATACAGTTACATACAATAGCTTTGTGACAGTTAAAGATAGAGGAGGACTTAGACATGCATCCAAAAGTACTCTAAAAATTGGTCAAAGTTACTGAACAATATGTTAAATCTATTATTATAAACAAACATACATTATTAATGAAAAATATTGATCAAAAAATTATATTAACTGTTCAAAATTTGTTAAGCTTAGATTCATCAATATTACCACAATGTGACAAATGTTATGAAGCAATAGATTTATATTCCAATCCACATAAAATTAAAATAATTGCATTAATTAGCCGAACATATTTAAATATAAGACTTAATTCGTATAGTAAAATTTTAACCAGTTCAATAATGAAAGCTGCAGTAAGCAAAAGACAAAAATTAAACAAAACAATTTTATTTAACAACATTTAAACTTTTATTATATATTTTTTTATTAATTTAAATAACTTGCCTAGTATTATCCATTGAACAGTTGAATAATTGTATTGTTTTAAAACTTAAAATAACTCTTACTCTTAATCCGACACCCGTCGTCATTGGTTAGTGACGAACTAAAGCAAATACTATAGATTTCTATTTTTAGGACCACCGGTTTAATATATCATTAGATTAAATACCGTGGCTAAATAAATTATTTAGCGATGATTTTGACAATATTATATAATACATTATTATAATATGCTTCATGCCATCATTGTGTTATTTATGTCCAATACTCCAATGTACTATGTAGTTAGCAGTTACCGTATTTATGTTAGAGTTGTGCTCGCATGTCACTGATCGACGATTGCCTTTCCACGTATTTTATAATTATACTTGTAACGTGCCACGTACAAGCAGTAGAATGATGTAGTATCGGATAGGTTGTTGTAAAAAAGATGAAGACTCTTGAAATAATTCTAAGTGTTTTGTATTGTAAATTATTCTAAGTCCAAATAATTAAATAAATTAAACTTGTGAAAAATATTCTAAGTCCAAATGACAAAACTATTGATCTGGATAACGTGAAGGTGCTCGCTCTAACTCTGATGGATCACGTCTGAATTGTGCCTATTCGGGGCCTCCTTATATATCATCCAGGAACTCCCGCGGTATCTTCAGGTCCCTGATGGTCAGCGTCACCTGCATTCGCTTCTTCCCACGTCGTGCGTCAAACAATATTCCTATTATTCTATCGGATGGTAATTGTGTGCCTATAATATTTTATACCGGGTGACAAGCATACGTGCGATGATCGTCTTTGACCCTGAACGATGCCGCGACATGTAGTATAATTTGTTACAATGTACTATTGTCGCTGCGTCCGGCATTTTCACGCCGTTCCGCCGCTGTTGATGATTTATATTAATATACTAAAAATCCGTACTTAATCTCCTGCTCACTTTTAGAATCCGATTATAGTAATATTTTTATACCCCTATCATAAAAATGTCTGTTACACCCCCAATGTTTAGGTTATTGTTGGCTATGGTATGTAATAATTTATATAGTAATTTATAATATATAAGTATCAGAGCACGTTGCATACTGTTTTTATTTTCGGTTTATTATATTATTTTATTATTATCTTATTGTATAATTTTAATATTAGTATATATTATATAAGCTCACACATCAACAATGGTGTAATTATAATTATAATTTTATAATTTATTTTTGATGTAAATGTGTTGTATTATTTGACTATTATAATAGTATGTTTAGTAAATTTAAATAACAACTTGAAGGAACAAGATGCATAGTATAAAATATATATTGTAATTTAAAATAATATATTAATATAATATGGTTCTCTTGTGTTATTCTTGTTCAGCTGCCCTTTTTAAAGATGGCGGACTACCGGCTCGGCAGCTTCAAATTTCCCCATTACCGATAACAACAGTTAGCAATCTAGTTTATTATCTATATCTGTGTTTCGCACTATCTAATAACTTGATAACTATTGAAGATATGTTAAATACAGTGATACCAGTAAACACAGCACAAAATTTCTTACAAAATACATAATAAAACCCGAAAATGACAAAAATTGACTTGTGCCCTTTTGCACAGACACCGTCCAACTGTATCGGATGACTACTGATAGCACTATGTACGGTATGACAGTACTACATTGTATATATATATAAATTATTTTATTTTAATAAACGTATGGAAACCGCATCTATATCTTCCTTCATTCATTTCCCGAGTTTTATCGATAACCAAAAACCCGTAATCACCGTGATTCCAACAGAAAAGACACATTTTCCGAAATTCTGAGAAATCCATATCTGCAGACGAACGATCGTTAAATATATGTCGTAAATTCGTATCATCTTGTTTCAGTATTATTAAAAAGTTTGAGTTATCTCTTACTGTTTTGGTATTTTAGAATACGTTTGCGTCAAATAAAATACAGAGCTAGCATCTGAATGTCTGCAAATGCTGAAGTTTCTCTGATTATAGATTGTGGACCACATATAACATCATCAAAAATTATAATAGAATTTTTCTTAGTTAAGTTCGGTTTTATAACCTTAACAACGCTTGTAAATATGAAAAAATTAGCACCTTGTACATCGTCTATTTTTTTTTTTTTTTATAAAACATATTTTTCCTGATTGGAGGTTTTAGAGTATAAATAAATATTTTCAAATCTTAACCTATTCACATGAGTGATCAGATTATACATTATATTTGTTTTTCCTGATCCACTGGAACCGACTAGTATAGCACATATACTATCAGGTAGTAACGAACCGTTTCTTGATGGTTTTTTTACCATCTGAACATATACATTTTATAACCTCTAATTTATCTTTTTGATCAATTACATCTATTTTTTCTTATATATACTCTAGAATTTTCAATTGTTAATCAGTTATCGATGATGCGTTCAACTCGTAAGTTAAAATCAAACGAGACTGGCAAAAGATTTGTAAACTCCCTTATAAATAGTGTCCCAGTTGAAGCCCGTGTTTTAGGCTATCAGTATTGTGGTCTTGGTACGAAATTTAAAAAAGACTAGATCGCGGTGATAAAGGAATAAACCCATTAGATGCCGCTTGTCATGATTACGATATTTTGTATGAAAGTAGTACAAATTTAGACGATAGACATAAAGCTGATAGTGTTAGAAAATCGTGCTTGGGAAAGATTTAAAGCAAAAGACACTCCTAGAAAAGAGAAATTGGTTGCGTACACGGTAAAAAAACGTGATGAAAGCTAAAAGAAAAATAAGTATGGGTTGTAAAGGTAAACGGAAACGTGTTACAAAAAACAATAGTATGATAGCTGCGAAGAAAAAGAATAGTGGTAAAAGGTTGATTTCAACCCCAGGGCAGTCAGGAGGTGTAGTTCCCTTAATATTAGTTCCCTATATTTGAAGGATTTTCAGCACTTGGTAGCTTAATGTCTGAAGGCGCTAGTGTGTACAACGCAATTCAAAATTCAAAATGCAAAAAAGGCAATGGTTTATATTTAAACAATAATGGGTTGAGAAAAAAAAATAATAATAACAATAATGATTACACTACCTGACAGACCGCTTTCGACCCAAGGTATTATAAAATACGTTAGAAGGTTGAAAATCAATCATTTCCGTGGAGTGTTTTCACGTGATAGCTTGCCTAAAAAACCTCATGTCATTGAATGTGGTATATTAAACTTAGACATATCTTCAGACGACGGGAACCATTGGGTAGCGTTTCATAAAAATAAAAATAAAGTCATATATTTCGATAATTTTGGTGATTTACCTCAACCAATTAAATTACAACGTTATCTTAAAAAGTTTAAAATAGTATATAACTATTCTAACTATCAAGACTTCAATACATTTGATTGTGGACGTACCTATATGTCTTGATTTTTTACAATGCATGAATCTTTTACATAAGTTTAACTGGAAATTCGACAGTATTGACTGCAAATTATTTTCCATATTTAAACGTTTACGAGGATTCAGAAATAGCTTATTATTTTTGCAAACGTTCAATTCATTGCCAAGTATTATAAATGCATTTAATAACCGACTGAAAATAGAAAAACTCCTTCAAAGAGAAATTTAAAAAATTGCACATTTTTGAATTTTGTTTGGAAGAAGGATGCTATGAAATAGAATATATTAACAATAAAATTGCAAAAGGTAACAAACACGCAATTTTGTAAAATAATACAAAAATACATACCTAATGATTATATTTTATGATAGGTATTGGCTATACCCAAATAAATGAATTTTGTGCTGGAATAGAAATACCATCAATGTCTGCTAAATCATACATTTTTATTGAAAACATTTTACAAATAGAAATTAAAAATTCAGCTGGAGTAGAAATGCAAAAAGCAGGTGAGAAGAAAAAAAAACAGCTTTGGAATTAGGTAATGTTGATTCAGATGGCGTCCCTCTAATTACCGTTGTTGCTGATGGACAGTGGTCCAAAATAAGCTAAAAAACAAAATATGATGCTTTTTCTGGAGTAGTAAGAAGCTAATTATTATCCTAATACAATTTAGTTTACAAAATAATTGAAAATGTTCAGGCAAGTATAATAGAATACCAGACTAAAAAAATGTTATTCGTTGGTATACGCAATCGGTATTGCGTAATATGTGAGAGAGCAATAAATAAAAACACTAAAACATCAGACCACGTTTGTTTTTTAAATTGAAAACAAGGAGCTACTAGCATAGAAGCCGATGCTATAGCAGAAGGGTTTAAAAACAGCGTAGAGATGAATGGTCTAAAATTCTCTAAATTAATTGGTAAGAAATAATAAAAATAAATAAATAAATAACCTAATGCAACAATCGAACTTTTATCTGGAATCATCGAATAAAAAATTTAAATAATATTATTAATATTATATAGGTGATGGAGACAGTTGTGTCACAAAAAGATTACACGAAATACTCCCCTATAGTCAGGCTTTCAAGAGTTGAAAAAAAAGAATGTAGAAATCATTTATTACGCAACTATTCTCAAAAAATGATGGCATTGACTAAAAGAACCGAATTTCTGACTGAAATTTGGAAAAAAATATCAAATAATATAATTAGACTGCAAACAGATATAACTTGTGCTATTAAATTTAGAAAAGCTGAAGATAGGCCTTTACATAAAAAAATTTCCGTTAAAAATAATAATAGTAGTTATTAGTTTATTAGCTATAACTTATAAGTGACACATATTAATTTGTTCTATTCTAGGCCTTAGATTTGATATTGTTAATGCTCCTAATCAACGAATATTTGATGATCACAAAAACTGTTCACCATATTTTTGTGATAAAAAATCATCAATACAACCAGCAAATAATTGTACAATAAAAAATCGGGAAATTTCACGAGAAATTGAAACAGTTGTGTCTCGTTTATCAAAAAATGCAAAGAGTTTACTATTATATGTAGTTAACAATACCTGTGAACAGTTTAACAGTGTCATTAATAAATTCCTAGGAGGAAAGAAAATTTATTTTACCCAAAAAATTCGTACAGTACACGTGTTTATGCTGCTGTTATTAGTTTTAATTCCTCGCAATATTTAAGAACAGTAAAAAAAAAATATAACACAAATAAGCCCAGGTATTATTTTTCTTTTAATTTAATGATACAAGAAAATGTTTACAATCACAACGCTGCAGGTATATAAATAATTAAAAATTTTAGAGGTTATTGGAAAAAAATTTTTAAAAAGGGTGTTAGAAAAAAAATATAAATGTCAAAAAAAAAGAAAAGTTTTGTCAAATAAAAAGCCGAACCTCAAACCTAAACGGTTAAATTTTAGCAAGAAAGTTGATGAAAATTATGGCAATGCAGACAATTTAGACATTCTAAGAGACATAAACTGTTCCGAATTTGAAAATGAAATGAACCAATTTGTCAAGTAATATTATTAAATATCTCATGATTATAAACAACTTAAATTTACATATTACACATTACCAGTATATTATACTTATAAATTATAATTTAACAAGTAATTCACATTACTAACATTGCTTTTTAGAAAACTAGGGGAAGTCGATCGTTATAAAATTGAACGTGAGACTAGAGATCAAGCGTGTAATGATATTTGGAAACGTGAAAGGCTCTGCAGACTTACAGCTAGTAATTTCGGTCGTATTTGTAAGATGCGTGCAAATACTAGTTGTAAAAGTACTATTTATTCAATTTTATACTCTAGTTTTACCTCTAAGTAAGTTTATAATTAAATACGAATTAATCATAATTTTTGAGCATTTTTAAATAACCAATTAAATAAATAATAAGGTCAATTCAATATGGTAAAGATATGGAAGGGGTTGCTAAAATAAAATTTGAAGAAATGTATGCAGGAATTCAGATTAAACCTAGTGGTTTATTTATAGACGAAGAATTTGCATTCCTAGCTGCAAGTCCCGGTTCGTAATAATTCATATAAATTATTTAAATGCTTACTAATTAACTCAGAATATATAATATATGTATCAATAAAATAATAATAATAAGGTATACCTAATACTGTAATGTATGGTTGCATAATGTAGATGGAATTATTGACGAAAAAACACTCGTAGAAATTAAAGCTCCATATTCGGCGAAAAATAGCCAAAGTGCAATTGAGGCGGTTGAGAGTGGTAAAGTATGTCTGATACTACATAAATATTATACATAACCATTTGTAAATTATAAAAAATAATAAATATAACTATAAATTTGACTATAATTTTGTTTAGTTACCTTACTGTAAAATAGAGAACGGCCAATTAAAAATGAACCATAATCATAATTACTTCATAAAGTCCAAGGTCAATTACATATTTCAAAAAAAGACATTTGTTATTTCATTATATATTTCACTCAATGGATTTCAGTTGAAAAAATAAAATATGAAAATGATTTTTGGATTATGAGAATGGTTGATAAATTAAAATCGTGAGAATATAAAATATCTATAAGTTCCTAATCTAATTTTAATTATGTATTATATAACATTTACATTGTTTTACTAAGATTTTATTTGGACTGTCTACTCCCGGAAATTTTTGTCCCAGCTTATAAATATCGCTTGATGGTGTCAGATATAAGAGAATCAAAAAAAGTAGAAGCATTAAAAAATCAAAAAAAAATCGTAAAAAATGTTATTATTTATTATAATTATTTTCTTACACACTCATTGTAAAATTGTAAAATATATTATATTATATCGTTAAATTAAAATGTTATATAGTTTCTGACTATATGTTTTTTAATTTATAAAAATGTATTGGTAATTAGTTTCTTAAAAAATGTATTACGACGTATTAATTATTGTTATAAGATATTACTTATTACCTACTTATTACCGACAGACCCTCAATGAATATTTTTGTTACCTATTCATTAGTTATTATTTATTTTTAGTGTTTATAGTGTCATATTAATATCATACTATAGTTACTACTAATGAAACCATTCAAACCTAATTAACTCTATCCTGTGCGGTTGAGCAAATCTATACAATTAAATAAGTAATTAATATAATTTAAATTATAATTTTCTGAACAATAAATTAATGAATACTACTGTCTACTAGGTGAACAGTAGCTGTTTAGTCATAAGACTCCTACAATATTTGTGGTCGGCCTCAATGACTACACCAACGAAAAATGGAATATATAAGGAACTGTCAGAACCAATATGACTATTTAGGATTGTCAGGCTAAGACCCCATCATCTATACTGAACAATTTATAAAGTGCACGTATGGCAAAGCACACACAATAATATATTGTTTAAACAAATTAATAACAATAAGGAATAATATATGCACTGACTTGGTACTGACGTCTCAGTACCGATCAATAAAAATAATACAAAACATGACACGTAATAAAACCGTGTTCAATACTAACAGATTAATAATAGAGGAATAATAAATAATACTATAGTGATAAATAATAATAATGATAATAGATTATCAACAGTACATTATAATCAATAAAATATGGTACAATAATAGTTACGCGCCTCTCTTACGACCATTGGTGATGACTCGGCAATAGATAACAAGATGCGGCGACAAAATATCCAACGACGTCTCTCCCACATGTATCACCCGTGACTGGTTGTTGAAGTTGTGGCGAAGTGTAACACCGGATACTACAAGCGTGTGTTCCGCTTGAACACAACCGAACGTACGCGTATTACAGACCGATCAGCCGACGTGCCACAAAAATAATAATAGAGAACGCACAGATAGCAAGCGTATATCCGTCGGACGACCAGGCACAATGTCAAAATACAACAATGATTAATAAAACCTACGAGAACGGCGACGTACAGCCTATGGAGGCAAAGCAAATAATATAATTAAATATAATATTATTACGGCGATCAACCGACGTGCGTAACGTAAACGGACACACAAGGTTTCGACGAGCAACGAGAACCGTAAATCGGCCAGAGCAACGTTACGACGACGGGCCGTAAGTCGGCAAAGGTCGTCGGTGAACTAACTAGGTCAGGCGATTACGGGGTCTACGGTGTACGTGTATTATCGGCGATAGCATGCTAGACGGGCGGAGGAGATGGCACTACCGGTTCAAAGACGCATTGGCTGGATAACGACTGCGGCGCTCGAACAGTATCTGTATTTCAGATTGATAATTAGTTTGGATGTGCGGGAGTTAAAAACATTGCGCTGTCAAATCTTTATAGTTTGTTATGCGAATAGCATAATGCCATCAGCACACCAAGACTGTACGTGAGAGAATAAAACGAGCTCCCACATGGGTATTTGATCGGACATTCGGACTGGTTGTGCCGATCGCGCGGTATTGGGCGTGGCTTACACGCTTCGACCGCTTGAGGATCGCGAAAACACTTAGTAGCTCATTCTCTCGGCCGTTGCATACGTTTCGTTTTGGGTATCACCACAGATATATATACTAAACTAGATAGCCGATTCAGTGTTGCCATAATGTAAAACCAAAAAAAAGTAAATAGGTGATAAAAATAATGCTAGATAAAGCTAAATACAAACTCTTCCAAAAAAAGCTATAAAGTGTTTGTATTGTTTTTAATATCGATATAAAATATTTCATTTATAATTTATACATAGAAAATCAAATACAAAACTATTTTATTTTCACTTTATTATACGTATTACTTATTAGGTATTTTATAAATATAATAAATAATAATAATTATATTAAAGTTTTTAGTAGTAACAATAACAAATCAATAGAATAATAATAATAATAATATTTTTATTTTAAAATTATAGACATCTTATTCTTATAGCTGTATAGCCCATCTAAATGTAGGAAATCAGCCTTCCTTGACTAAATAATAAATAACAAAAAATAAAAATTAAGATAATACTTATAATTTTAGTATTCTAATGAACTAGAGTATTATAGGTCGATCTAAATCTATCAGATGAGTTACATCTTTGAGTAGTTTGTCAGTCTCTTCGGTAACTTTTGCGGGATAATAATTTGAATTGGAAATATTTTTTAATAAATCTTCAGATAGTTCATAATCAGCACAGCACTTGCCATTTATTTTAAGGCCATATCTTACAGTTAAAATAGAATCCAATAACTTCGGTCCCATACGATTCCTTAATTTTGTCTTAACAATTTTCATTTGACTGAATAGTCTCTCAACATCAGCGTTGGATCAGGGAAGTACAAGAATGCGTTGACTCAGATCACACGGCTCAGAAAATGGATTTATGTTAGATGCATCTCTATAATCACTTCTTTCCAAAATTTTGTTGTATTGACAGTTTCTAGCTACTTAATATTAGTAATATTTTTCCATTGTTGATTTACTTTATCAACAGTAGATTTTTCATACATGAAAAGTTCTGTTAAGGGTGTTAATGGTTCTTTAATAACATTTAAAGAATTTTTCACTGATATAAGTGAAACTTTTTCTAAGATATGAATGTTTTTTGGTAATCTTTGTTGAAATTGTTTTAATAAAACTTTTAAAAATTGCAAACATCTACTTTTCAATACATCTTTATCATTACTATCTTTTACTAGATCTTCAAATTCTTTATTAAAATACATTACTGGTACAACATAGTTGTCCAAGTTATTAGTCAGTGGGTCTAGCCGGCAATGAGGATTGATAACACGGTTTGCAATTGAACGCACCAACAAAGATAAATCGCTTAGCAATTTACTGGGATCAGCATCGTTAGATTCAAATGATTTATTAACCAACTGAATCTCTAACAATATTGGATGTAAAAATATGAGGTATGCAAAATTATTATTGTCATTATACATTTGATATAAAATTTCAGCATTGTAACACTTCTCTTTATTTCTAGCAATACTAAAAAGTGTTTTTAGTTCAACCCATTGGTTTATAATTCGACTTACTGCAGTCTCAATAGATAGCCATCTGATATTGCAAGACTTGACAATTTTTAATGTGCTAAGATTGTCATTAATTGTCTTGTACAAGTTCTTATATTCTGCTTGGCGCAACGTCGAATGAGAAAACCAATTGTATGTTTCTTTTATGAGGTATTCAATATTTCTGGGAAGGGTGTCATTAGCTGCTGCTGAAACACACATCATCATCATCGTCATTTTTAACAGTTTCCATACCTTCTGAATTTGAATCAAAATTGTTTATTGATAAATTGCATTCAGACAAAAATAATTTTTTACAAACTGACATAAATCTCACAGGAATACAATTTAATTTAAATTTTGGATGACTGATGGATGATAAAATATAAGCTTTGCTTTTGACATGCTCAAGATCAAATATAAATGGAAATCTTTTTTCTAGACTTATTACTATTAATCATTATTAATGATAATGGCTTGCAATATACTAAACTTGTTAAATTAAGAAACTTCAATCTCAAAGCAATTATTGTGGGAATTACATAGCCTAAAAAACATGTTTTTTCACCCTGTAATTTATCTAGAGAAATAGCTAACGGTGCCATTACAGAACAATATTTCTCTAAAAATGACCATTCATTTAACGTAAGTTTACTTAATTTCAAATCATCAAATATAAATACTAGCTTATCTTTATAAGAAACTATTTTTTTTAGCAGCAAAGAACATAGAGCTCCATCTAGTTATTATGGGAACGGGAAATTTACAATTGCATACATCTTCTACTTTATCGGAAGCAACAGTGCTTCTACTTAAAAGATTCCAAAAAGAATTTAGTTTTTTGAGAGTTGTTTTATTATAGGATGAGTTGGAGATTTTAGAAGTATCTATAGTTGCTATTAAATTCAGTGTATGAGCAGTGCATGTCATGTTTTCTGGTAAACTATATGCATTGCTATAATTGACAGAACTAAGAATAGAATCCATTGTGATGACTTCAATTTCAACCTCCTCATCTGAATTATCAGAGCATGAATCATCAAACCAATTTCTTTCTAGATCACCATGTTTTGAAGAATTTGAATATGTTGAAACAACAGATTGGGAAGAAAATATTCTAAAAGCTTTTACAAAATTACTTGCATTATCAGTAACAGTGTGCGAGATTTTAGAGTTATTAATTTTATAGGTTTGAGTAATTTCGTTAATAATTTCAGCGATATTATCATAAGTATGACTACCTTTTATACGTCTACATCCTAGAATATAAGATGATCTATCATAAGTATTTTCATTAATAAAATGACAAGTCATGCCTAAATAACTCTTGTTGTTGCAGCTCCAAATATCGGCAGTAGTACAAATAAAGTTATGCTCAGAAATCAGTTTAGTTAACAAACAATTATAAGAAAAATATTTAAGTTTTAACTCTTTTAACATAACTTGTCTATCAGGAAGATGAATATTTTCTGTGATACCAGGAAGACCTTTGATTAAACTCCGAAAACTTGTTTTTTTACAGGTTACCATGGGTCGCATCTCTTCAACAATATATTCAAAAACCAGTGTAGTCACCTAAATCAAAATTAAATAACTATTATCAACAACATAAAAAATAATATTCTTTAAATTACACTACTTTTAGGTAGGTTTATACATTTTTATTTAAAATAAAATATGTATAAATATAAGACATTTTAATCAATTTTGGGGACTACTTCCTTTAGATTTTGAAAATCTATTTGAGCAAATGGTAATTTTAATTGTGTGTTCACCGAAGACAATGTTGAATCATTTGTTGGTTTCTTTAATTTGTAACTGTCTTTTACTATCTTTACTTTTGAAAGACTCGCAGGATATCTATACTATACAAATATACATTAAAGTAGTACAATATTATCAATTTAGGTGAAAAATTAAGAAACACAATACTGATGAATGATGATTAAGTATAGATAAACTTTGGTACTAGCATAACACAATTGGTATTTCAAAAATATCAACATAGGTAGGTACATAACCAAACAACATGCATACATAGCCACATATATAGGTATCCATACAAGTATACAACACACATTATTTTCTTTAGAAAACATATATTATTTATTTACCAATTCAATTCAATCCAAAAATTATAATGTTCAAGTAAACTAGCCTATTATAAAATTTAGAAAAAAAATTACAGGAATGTATTATTTTTGTTTATTTATTTTAATTTTTTTAACATTTTAGATAGCTAATTGAGATTTTGATAGGGGTTTCCTTTAAATGGTGTATGGTACCTAATGACTAATGAAGGTAGTTATGTATGATTTTATTAAAAACTAAAAATCTGAGTTAGAACAAAATATATAGATAACTATGCATAACAGCATTTTTAGAATAATATAATTTACAAAAATAGTATATTTTTATAATTTTTTTGTAATATCAGATAGTGTTACACTATTTAACCAATGTTCTTAGGTATTTCAAAAATCATTACTAATTAAATAAAATCGAAACATACCTTAATGTGGCTAAGCAAATTTCCAGTAGATCCCTTTTGTCCTTGAATAACTTTTGTACACATTTGGCACTGGGCTGATATATTTTTATCATCATCTTTGATGACACTGAACAGTTGGCCATCAAGAATACCATAGCAATTGGTACTTTTTACACTAATTTCATTTGATGTTTCGAGTTCATCAATATCGTCAGATTGCGTTTAAAGCTTTTGCTTTTTATTTGTAGAGGAGTCAGATTTGGAAATTACAAATTTGTCCATATTGTGTAAGACGGACAAGTAGACAACAATTTACAGTCGGTTATTCAAGTTATGAGCTGCTAGTGTTATAATGTAATGCGTATCAGTGACTACGTGTTCATGCGTTCGATTAAACTATTATGCGAAGACTGATGAAGTACTGAATAGTGAATTGTTTGGTCATTGGTATACTGGAATAAATTCCATGTATACCTAATTATAGAACTTATGATAAAGATTATACTATTAACCGTTAATATATATATATATAATATATATATATATATATATATATATATATATATATTATTTAACTATTTTTATACAGTTTACACTTATCATGTAGATGTTATTGCTATGCTCAGACTAACAGTATATTACATTATTACATGGGATTTCGGTAATATACTCGACGACGACGATGTTCGCACGATTATAAAAATAATTTTCAGATAATGCCAACTTGGATTATTATTGGTGGCGATAATGTACAGCCGTCGTCCTCACTCGTTTCATATAGGGAATCCCGTCGCTATTCGTCGTCACCGTGACATCGTCCCGTTTTTATTTTTAAATAATATACGGTGACCCGTTATCGCATGCTGCTCATTTAAAATAAGAATTTGATAAATCCATTAATTTAAATGAAAAATATATAGGTATAGGGATATTTATAATTTAAAAATTATTCTACCAATACAAATAGATGGTTAAATTTTTATCCATATGTATAAATATAAATTTTGTAAAATACCTAATTACTGGAATTAGTAATTAACATTAACTTTAAAATCAATGTTTAAAAGTTAAATGTTATCTAGATAAATTTATCTAGATGTATTAATAATTTATCTTAAAATACTGCTCAGATAACAAACTTCCCATTTATGTGGATAAGATAAAAGATAAAAATATAACTATCTAGATAAAACACAACACTGCTGACAAGCATAAAAAATAAAGCCTCTGTTGCTGGAGTATCCGTTCCTTCCAATTGTAATTTATATTCTAACACAACAGAAGAAGTAAATCATTGGGCAAATATTCAAGTGGGCTTACATCTTTATGATAAAATTCATCCATTTTTGAACGAAATGACTGATCTGTTCTTAAAGGTGCGTTCATATCATATTTTTGATAACATTCTCTGTGTACATATCGTCTTCGTTACAAGTCAAATTTAATTTAATTTGTATGCGTTTCGCTTTCGCTTGTTAACTTAACAATTCTATGCCAACTCATAGTGCTTTAGAAGTCGATGCAGCCCACCTACTTCAGTTTTTGTGCTTCTTTTCAAGTTTTCTTGGGGCAGCTTGTTCGTGAGTACTGAATTTTGTTTTGTTGTTATCACTTTGTACTCGATTCTCACAACCACAAACAGCTGTTTTACGGAGACTTTAACGGTAGTTGCCATTGTTTCCGAATCACTACACACCGTACCTCCATCTGCTTTTACCCAGTAACTTTAACGCTGGTACATCCTCTACTACCTTAAATACAATCCATCCATACTCGTCATGAATTCAGGAAAAAATTCAATTAATAGCTCTTCTTCTGACCGTGTTCTTCGTACGCGCACTACTACTACCCAACCTACCTCCTCAAAAGTTCTCTCACCGGTTACAAGTACTTCAACCATTGATGACGTGATGTCGACTCTACTTTCTTTTCGGAACGACTTGACAGCTTCCAATGAGAAGCTATCTACCGCCCAAACATCACAATTCAAAGACTTAAAAAGCGATCTTAAGAAACTTTCATGTCTAATTGCGGACCTTAAAGCCGAAAATACTGCGCTACGAAATGATGTTGACTCACTTATGGACAAAGTTGCGAAACTTGAGTCAGGTTCAACCACTAACATTGCTTCTAATACCGTTTCACAAGTTCTACAGGAGACTTTTGAGCGTGAGAGATGTTCTTATAATGTACTTGCCTATGGTGTCACAGAGTCACTTTCTTCAAATATTGCTGAACGTATTAAAGACGACAAGGAAAGTTTTCAAAAACTACTCGAAGAAAATTCAATTGGGCCCTCTCATGGCTCCAAATATTTTCGGCTCGGTAAAGCTCGTTCTGATTATGTCCGCCCTCTCAAAGTTATTTATACTTCAAAAGAAGATGCAACTAAACTAATTATGTCCTTTGCCGAGTTAAAAAACCAAGGTGTATCAATTACGCAGGGATTCCGAGTTGTCAAGGACAAGACCAAACTCCAACGGGAACTACTAAGATCATGTCACTTGGAAATTGACCATAGGACTAGCAATGGCGAATCTGGGCTTTCCAAGTATGTTAACGGTTCTCCGAAAGTGATCTCTGATGGGTCAAAAAACGGTGTTCACCCTCGGCGACTAACCGATCCAAAGTCCAACGCCCAAATCAACTAGTAGCTTCCACTTTATTATCCGGCTTCTACCAAAACTGTAGGGGTCTTAATACTAAGTTAACCAATTTTAAATGTAATGCATCATCTGTAAATTATATATTTATTGTACTAACAGAAACTTGGCTACACAGCAATATCTCTAATTCCGAACTTGGTCTTATTAATTATAATATTTTTAGATATGACCGATGTAATTCTAATAGCAAATGTAGTCGTGGTGGTGGTGTTCTCATTGGCATTCGTAAAGATTACCCTGCGTGTAATGTTAAAGTTCCTCAATTAAATGTTGAACATGTTTTTGTCCGTTTTACTATTGGTTCGTGTAGTTTCATAGTTGGTGGTGTCTATATTCCGCCTCTCCCTCCTCCTTTAATTTATGAATCTCACGTCTCTTCCATTGAATGTTTGATTAATACTTATCCTAATGACAAATTTATTATTTGTGGTGATTATAATATTCCTGAAACAAAGTGGGACAATGATGATTATGGTATTGTATACTCATATTCTTCACCTGCCCGTGCCCCATGTATTCCCGAATCTTTTTCAACTAACGGATTCTTTCAAAAAAATAATATTTATAACTCAACCAATTCGATTCTAGACCTAGTTTTTTGCAATGATAAAGATTTAATCGTTGAAAAGTCGCTTGACCCGCTAGTTCCTATAGATAAATATCACCCAGCTTTAAATATTTTACTTCCATTTAGTCTCCCGGTACCAAGCTGTAAACAGAGCCGCAGGTTCTACAATTTCCGCAAAGGCGATTATGGGAACATCCGTTCCTTTGTGTCTACATTTAACTGGTCTTCAATACTTTCTCAATACGACCTTGACTCAGCAGTAAATGTTTTATACGACGCATTGCATAAATCAATCCTTGATCACGTTCCCCAAGTCTCTTTTAATGAATCAACATACCCACCCTGGTTTACCAAAAATCTTAAAAGTATATTATTTTTGAAAAAAAAGGCTCATATTAACTATAAGTCTTCTTTAAGCATTAATGATTATAGAGAATTCTCTCTCCTCAGGGCTAAACTTAAATATGAAACAAAAATATGTTACCGAAACTTTATACTCCGTACTGAAACAGCCCTTAGGACTAAGCCTAATGATTTCTGGAAATTTGTTAGGAACAACCGTGCTAAGATTTGTATTCCCAAGGAAGTGTCATACAACGAATTCACTTCTAGTAATGAACAAGAGACCGCCAATCTCTTTTCTGACTACTTTTCCTCAGTTTACTCTACTAAACGAGTAGATTTTGATGCCAAAAAAATAGATATTTCTACATATGATCTACCCAATAATGCTACGTTTAGCGTAGAAGATGTATCGCATGGCCTATCTTCGTTGGAAAATGTGTGGTCAATTGGCCCAGATGGCCTCTCAGGTCACTTTTTATATGAATTAAGAACTATTATTGCTTATCCGCTATGGCTTCTGTTTAGAAGGTCGCTTGATGAAGGCGTTTTTCCTTCCATGTTCAAATTCAGTTCTGTAACCCCTATTCCTAAATCTGGTAGCCCCTCCGTTGTTTCCAATTATCGACCTATTTCCATCCAATCGCATATTTCAAAAATGTTTGAACACATAGTCTTAAACGCCATTCAACAAACCGTTAATTCTATCCTAGCCGAGGAACAGCATGGCTTTCGCCCAAGACGGTCTACTAACACATGCAATCTTGTTTTCAATAACTATGTCTTCGACTCTTTTCAACAACGAACTCAAGTAGATGTAATCTACATTGATTTTCAAAAAGCTTTCGATTCGGTCAACCATAATGTACTTATTCATATTCTCAAAGAATCAGGTTTTGGCGAACCTCTTCTGTCTTGGCTAAGATCCTTTGTTAGTAACAGGTATCAATGGGTTAAAGTCTTTGATGTTAAGTCTAATCTGTTCTTGGCTTCATCGGGTGTCCCTCAAGGGAGTCATCTGTCGCCAATATTGTTTTCATTATTTATAAACAACCTCCATCGTGTGCTACATCACTGTCAATTTCTGTGTTTTGCTGATGACATCAAATTATATCTGCGTGTAACCACGCCAGATGATTGTACAAAACTTCAATCCGACCTAGATCGATTCTCAAATTGGATCAACACTTTAGGTTTAGCACTTAATCTCGATAAATGCAAAATTATGACCTTCACTAGATCACGTTCTCCTATAATGTCCCCATACTTCATCAATAATATAGCTATTACTCGTACTATGGACTATGTCATGGATCTTGGTTTCAAGTTAAGCTGCAATCTTGACCCAACTGCTCACATCGAGTACGTGTGTTGTAAAGCTTTAAAAACCCTTGGTCTAGTCATCCGATTAATAAAGGATTTTCGGCTTGAATCGTCATTAAAAACACTTTTCTGTGCGCTTGTGCGCCCCATTTTAGAATACGGGACCGTAATATGGGACCCTCATACTGCAGACAATGCAAGGCAAATTGAGCGTGTTCAGCGCCGGTTCCTACGCTATGCTAGTCATATCCTTAAGATACCTTGTGCACCTCATAACTATACACCGGTTGCTATTCATCTAGGTTTGGCATCCTTAGCCGAACGTCGCCGTGTCGCAGGTCTTAAATTCCTAGCGGGTCTTTTAAATAATAATATAGATTCTCCAGTCCTTCTCTCGCAAATCTCCATTAAAGTTCCATCCCGTCCATCCCGCTCAAAGGCCCTCTTCTATGTCCCGCACGCCACCACTAACTATATGGCTAATGAGCCTTTAAGACGCCTAATGTCGTCTGCCAATGCAGAACCTTCCTTCGACGAATTGCTAAATTTTTAATATACAAATTTAAATTAAAGTTTTTTGTTTTAATGTTTAAGTTTTTATTGTCATCAGATAATTGTATCTCATATTAATGTAAGCTGTATATATTTAATTTAGTTTTGTCTTATTGTAAAATTTCATCATCATATAAAATATACACTGTAATGTCAAAAAGGGCTAAGCCCGTATAACAAATAAAAATAAAATAAAATATCTAAATAAGCCATTCGATTATGAATAAAATCTCCTTCAACTGTACATGAGTTACACCCATGATATGCGTTATGTCCTTTAACGTTTAAAATAAAAGCTTTTGCTGGAGCGTCACATACAACCTGAACTAGCTTAAATTTAAAATGTCTATTATTAATAGTTATACCAGTAGTTAAAATTTGTTTCATCTCATCTATAAACGGATTTAAGTAATCATTACTTGAAGTTGGCTTTTTATATTTTCCATGGTACAGTCCTACTGGAATTACAATTTGTGACACATGTTTTACATTAACAAAAGATATAAGAATGGGCCAAAGACTTGATTTAGAACTGGACGTTAGAGGCAAACCATCGACATTCATTCCAAGTTGTATTTCGTCATTTTTAAAATGTTCTAGGTATGCAGTCATGCATTTAGACAACATAAATTCAATACCAAGATGTATATAAGATCCTGGATGAATACTTATAATAGTATGATCATTTGCTTTAGGAGTTTTAATTAATGTTCTAGTGTCTTTAGGGAGATCAAGGCCTTCTGATCTTAAAATTAATAAGAGAGCATTTACACAGTTGTGTGAAACATGAAAATCAACTATCCATTTACATAATTTTTTATCTAGAGTAGATTTTTCCATTTTTTCATTATCAAAAACATCTTTAGTACTAACTGCAGTTATACTAGGATTATTGACAAACTGTTGATCTAATGGTTGTAATATATCACTTGTTGAAGATAAATTTAAAGGAATATTTAGTTGATTGGATGGTATTGGATCAGTCTGTACTTGAAGTTCCATGGTCTGATGTTTTTGTTATACTTGGTAGTTGGTTTTCAGTTATTTCACTTTGTACATATCTTAATAAGTATCTTCTTGATAATAAGTTTACATTTTTTTTTTCTTATCGAAATAAAAATAAAAATATGAATGAGGAATATGGAATATTAATATGCAATCTGATATAAATGAATAGGTAATTTATTTGATAATGAATTAATGTGTTTATACTTTTTACACCAAGTTTAAGATTGTTTTGTATTAAAAATAATAAAATATAGGTAATAAAATGGACGATTTCATATTAAAAAAATTTGAACTATATAACATAAATATAAAATAGAATAAAATAAATGGATGATATCATATTCAGATAGCAACTTGAATAATATAATATTAATAAAAAACAAAATAAAATGATTATAATAAAATAAAGCACATATAAAAATTATTATAATATTAAACCAAATCATTGTTTTTCACGTGATAGACGTAGGCTAGCGTGCCTAAACCAATTTTTTGTATGGGTTCCTTTAAATAACTTCATACAAACCTGAAATTTGTCACTAGATAATATTACAATGCCCAGTGTACACAGACATACAAGATATAATAATACATGTACAAAACTATAATTACCTTTTATAATTTTAATAATTTCTAAAGTTTCTAATTTGTTGTTATTCCTG
This sequence comes from Aphis gossypii, assembly GCF_020184175.1. Classification (NCBI taxonomy): domain Eukaryota; kingdom Metazoa; phylum Arthropoda; class Insecta; order Hemiptera; family Aphididae; genus Aphis; species Aphis gossypii. Next base: position 161,400 of record NW_026083001.1, read on the forward strand.
AAACCAGTCCAAGAATATTTGGTAGCTAATGAATTAGTGAAAAATCTGGAAAAAACTCTTTTGATAAAATTTTGAACATTTAATCCTCCTATTTGAGTCACGCAAGTAACCTATAACGTACATTGTAATTCAAGTTAAAATTAATATTATAAATTATATTAATAAAAAATATATATAAGTACTTGCCACTTTTTTTTCAAAATCACTATCTGCTTTTATTTTGTTTTCAATTTCATCCAAACCTTCTACAGTTTTTATGGGTATTAAATTAAAAAAAGCGGGCAAGTGGGTACCGTTCTGCTGTACATTAGGAGGTGGAGTTGACCTCGGACTAGGGTAGGTTAAATTTGAATGCAATGATAGGTATCATTGTATACGAAAAACGATTCTGAACGAAGATGATTTGTCAGCCTAGGATATAATTTTCAGTGGTTGGTGAAAAAGGTGATTTATGTTTTAATGGCCCGAATACACCAAAATTTAAGTTCTTTTATAATTATTGTAAGCTAAACTTATGAAAAATCTTGTATTAAATTTTCAACTCTTAGCTACCTATACAAACATTTTATGAATTATACCTACAAAATAATTTGTAAATATTCATAATGTTGACGAATTTTCGTTAAAATTTTAACTTCAAATGCAAATAAAAAAAAATTGTGCCTATGTATTCTTATAATTTTTTAATCACTATAAGAATAACATATGAGGAACTTTGTATAAAATTTTCAAGTATTTTGATAGGGCCAAAAATATTTTATCGACACTTCAAAAATATTTTTTTTAGAAAAATTGAAAATTTTAGTTGTCTATAAATAGCTCAAAAAAATTCAAAATATTTTAAAAATTAAATCACGTAAAGAAAACGCGAATCTTAATAACTGGTAAAATTTTCAAGTATCTACGACTTATACTTTTTGAATAATAACAAATATTTAAAGTCGTTTGGGATATTACGCTATTTCGTAAAAATTTAAAATTCGCATATAAAATTTTTCCTATAATGATGTTATGAATTTTCTCTATAGCTACTTGAAGAAAAACTTATGGAAAACTTAGTGTTATAATTTTAATCCTTAGTTATGAACACAAAAAATTTTATGATTTTTCAACTTCAAAATTACTTGCAAATTTTCGCGTTTTCGACAGATTTCGTAAAAATTTGAACTTATAAAACTTATAAAAAAAATTGTAACTAACGATTTTTATTTTTTTTTAGCTACAATAAAAACAACTCATAAGGAACCTTGTATTAAATTTTCAAAACTTTTTGGCCATCCAAAAATTTTTTATCGACACTTTAAAAAAAATTTCTCAAAAATCGAAATGTTCAGTGGTCTATAAATAACTCAAAAAAGTCAAAATTTTTTGAAAATTTAACTATATACAGATACCACTAACATAAACATTTGGTGAAAATTTCAAGTATTTTCAGTGATTAGTTTTTGAATTACAACCATAAAAAAAAAATCGATTTGGTCGAAAACTGGTTTTGCGTAAAAATTGCCGTTTTTCCGTCATTTTTTTTTTGTTTTTCTCGATTTTTTTGAAAATTGTTGGAAAACTTTAACTTTTTACCTTTATAATGCACCAAGGATATTCACTTTTACATCGGAAACTACCCCCATAGTTTGAAATTGGAGCATTATTTCGACTAGTTATGCTGTACACAGACACAAAAAAAAAAAAAAAAAAAAAAAAAACACACATCATTGTAAAATCAATACATTCATCACTTCGTTCAGAATCTAAAAAAAAACATACATCATTGTAAAATCAATGCATTCATCACTTCGTTCAGAATCTAAAATTAACAGGAAATTTAAAATTTAAAATTAAATTAAAATAATTATAGGTACTACGAATAAATTTTTAAAGATGAATTGTAGTGATAATATATGAATAAATAAATAATATAATAAATATATAAATGGATTTGGTAGTTAAATAAAAAAAATAAAGAATTCTAACATAAAAATATTATCATATTGTTATTAAATGTTAAATGTTAGAAAAACATAAACAATCAATAATATTATAGTAGATGAATTATAAATTAAAATTAATTGTGTACTTAAATATGTGTTTCAAACAATAATTAATAGTAGATTTAAAAATGTTACATACATGACAAACCACCATTATTATCTGATTCCTGAGGTTGCATATTAATGTCATGTATTACATCTACATGACATTGTTCTTCTTGCAGTTCATAACAACCACTTATAGCATCTAAAAATTAAAATTAATTTATTATAACATAAATTAAATACTAATAAATACTATTAATTTCAAATTTCAATACATACTAGATATAGTTTGATAGAATTTTTCTGTATTCGTTTTAGTGGACTCTACATTTAAGTTTTCATAGGAATTTTTTTTTTTTATTGCTGTTTTTATATTTATTGGGCTAACTGGAGTACTGGAAGTACTGCTGTTTGCTAAAACAAAAAAATATAAATGAGCATTTAACAATAATACAAGTAGGTATCTCATTGGTAGGTGTATTTAACTATTTAAATATTTTAAGCAGGGCAATATTTCAATATGATTGTTGTTTATTATATGTAGCCAATCAGTAATTTATTTAATTATTCAATATTCTAATGTCTTTAAATCATTATTATTTATGCCTGCTGTTTGTCAATGCAATTATAATTAAAGTTTAAAAAAAAAATTATAGAAGATATCAGGTACTGGAGCTTATTTTATTAATATCTATGGTAATAACTAATAGTAATTATTATGTTAGTTAGTTCATATTTATCATTAATATATATATATATATTAAGATTAAATAATAACTTACAGCTGTCATTCCCGTCTTGAGCAATGTTACATAATGTTTTTTGCTTTTTATAACTATTGTTACGATAATCTCCATCATATTCAGTTTCTGATGCTGAAGCTGATAAAAAAATTTCTTTTTCTTTTATAGCAGCATCATCATAAGTGTCTAAATAAATATAAAATACCTAACATTGAGTATTGATTACATAGAACATTTGAAATATATAAAAGTGTATTTTATTGTGATCTTGAATATGTTAAAAAATAACTATAAGTACCTACATTACAATTAACTTTACTATTCTTAGCATTTGGAAAATATATAATAATACTGTGTATCTTTTCAGATATCTAAAAATGAATGGGTACCATAGGTGCAAATAGGGAGTTACATTGGCGGGAGCTTAAGCCCTTCAATATATTCTACAAAAATTCCCCACACCCCCTCCACATCAAATAAAAATATTAATTTTTTTTTTTATATATTAGCTTCTATAGTATAAAATTATTACTCAATGCACATATTATATTTATCATTAACTAGATAATACAGTATTAAATTTATTCTCCTGTTGAATTAATTAAATGTTATTCAAATTTATATATTTATGTTTATTTAAATTATTTAAATTTTAAATTAATAGCCCCCTCAAGCCCAACACTATTTGTGCCTATGATGGGTACAGAAAAAATTGGTTGGATTTAAATGTTAATATTTTTAAATTTCTGGATTACTTCTAATTTTTTTAAGTTAAATGATTTAAATAAATGATTTTGAATTGATCTAGGTAAATTAAATTTGCTTACTGTAAAACTGTGAAACGATTTTGACAGGATATTTTGGCCAATCATTTTCTGTGTCAGCATATTCAGAAATCATGCTTCTAACATTACCAATTTTTGGCCATCTTGATATCCACATTGTACCACATTGAATAAGCCAGTTATGTGGTATAACTGAATATTTATTCTCACCGTTCAAATAACCAACAACCCACTAAATAACAATTATAGTAGATATGTGTACTATTATAAACTTATCTTCTTGAATAAATACAAAACTAGAACTTCTTTTATAGTTTTAATTTAAAATTAAATAAAATTATAGTTAATATATTTTTGTTACATATTATGTCACCTAACAAATTTTCTATTTTCTATCCAAACTAAAATTTAAATCTCCCATACATGAGTATTAAAATGATACCTAATTTAATATTTAATATATATTAACATATATATTAACTTTCTATAAGATGCCTACTAAAAAACTCATATTTAAAAAATTATATTTTATTATTTTTTTTTAATTTCAGCAGTAGGCACCTAATAGAAACTTATACACAAGTAACAATGTCTAACACTTAACATAGTTAATTACAATATATTAGAGAAGTTAAATTATTGATAACTATACAATACTAAATAGTATAAAATATAAATGTTAATATAAGGTATAGGTAATATATAGATTATAGGTATTTAAATTATTTTTAGTTGGACAAAATTGTATAAACACATTAATATCTTCAGGACATATTATTATAAATACCTACTTAATTAGCTGGTAAAAAATGATCATTACATTGGTAGTAGATCACCAGCTGAACATTAAATAAAATTACTTGTTTTAATCATAAAATAATTACCTGTTTTTAAGACATATTTAACAATATACAGCAAGGTGTTTGATGTTGGTCACGATTAGCACTTTAGCAGTACAAATAATAAAATTTAACAAATTTTAATAAATGAGTAATGACGGTAACACATGTAAAACGGCGTGGACGATTAAATAATATTTTATACGCGGGAAAAACTATAGAACAATAAACTAAACAATAATTGTATACACAGTACACATGTCATGAAGATGGTATTATAATATATATTTACGATATTATACATATTATTTTATATTATTAATATATTTTGCAGTAGGCACATTGTGATGACTATGAGACATCGCTATCTATTTATAGATTAAAAATACCATTGTTTTACCCATGACTAAATAAACAGGCATGTCAGCTCTGATAACACTGCGCATGAAATGTTCCCCAGACTTGGAACAAACACTAAAATGCATGGAAGAATTAAATCCGGTGTATTTCGAATTGTATAAAATTTAACAATTTTTATAACTATACATATTTTACCATTCTAAATCTATGTAAATACCTACTGGTATAAATCTGGTATATTTATAACTTTAATGATATTATTTTTTATACTTTGTTTTGTCTTTAATATTATTCTGTACATTTTATGTTGTCTTTTGTACGATAGAAAATAAAAATTTGAATTTTTATACGTAGTTTGTCTTATTTTTTAACCCTAACATTTTAATAAAAATGCCTAACTGTATGGTACCGAGTTGTCCAAATAACTCATGTAGGAGACGTACTAAGGACATTAGTTACTACAGGTTACCCAAATCTCCTAAAATCAGGAAAAAATGGTTAGATGCTTGTGGCAAGGAAAGTGGTCTAATAAAAGATGGTAGGCATAATATTTAATTATTTATTTTCAACATAATACACAACAACGATACAGAAGTACGGCAATAATTCAATAATATACATTTTGAAGCAATACAACTTGTCGTATACGCCAATTACTCGGACGTATATCAAAATAAAGTTAAACACAAAATAACGCAAAAGAAGAACTTTATTCACATATGACGTCTAGTGATAATCGAGTCACACGATTACCACTACTGACCCCCTTTGCTGTCTTAGCCATCTCACTTATATATTACACTTACAATCGAATTACTATCGATTGTTCTACATTTTTCTATTACTACGTTAAATTTACAGTTTATAGACACTATGATTATTATGTAATTGTTATTTTAACCCGATTAGTAAATTATTAAACAAATTTATTTACATTTCTTATTATTATATCTTGCTTACTATGCTAACTGTAATATAAAGTTTACTGACACTGAATTGCACAATTTTATTTTAACCTATTTGTGTGAATAATTAAGTATTGCTTAACTTATTGAATTTTACTGTTTTACTTATTATCTATAGTTTTTCTTAACTTATTTCTTACGTACTAACATCTCTTATAAAATATTCATACATATAATACAACAGTCCCCGAAATTACAAAAAATATGACCTCATATTTTACACCTGTGCCACGTATATGGAAAAGTTTAAATTGAATAGCCGTATTTATGTCTGTTGGTCACGCTGTTTAATTATTGATGACTACTGACTACTGACTATGGAATTATGTAGTTGTGTTGTCTGAAATATGTTGACGTAGAAAATGCTTATTCTTTGTTTATTGTTTTTGTATTTGCTGATGTGTTTTTGATGGTTTAGTAGCTGTTTTGACTTCTTTCAAGTCACTCCACAACACCGTCACAGTGTGTCTTTGATTTTTATTGTTTTTATTGAACCCACCTCTTCCATCATGCCAGTAATCGACGAAACTATAACAAGCATTGATTATGTGTTTTTTGGTATGTTGTATTTTATTGTTTTTCTTCTTTTTTTTCTTTTTTTTTTTTTTATTCTGTATATTTTATTTGCTGGCCTTATTCCTATGAGGATTACCGTAGATTGGCCGATCGGTGTTGAGCCACCGCCGTATCACGTGGTCGTGGCTGGCCTGGAGGCGGAAGAGGAAGAGGAGTAAACCAGAGAAAAAAAAATTTTTTTTTTACTTGTTTTTCTTTTAATTAAAATTTTCCTTTTTCTTTTAAAATGACTTGTTTAGTAATTTAGTAACATATTCTTTGGTAAACTATGGGTCTGGGGTCTTCTGTTGTTTTGAGTATGAATCCCGATCGGTTCCATACATGTGTAAATAAATCTTTCTATAGATCTAAATTCAATAATAAAATTTCCACATTAGGTACGTCAGTTCGATTTGCCGTCTTTTATTCCGGCGATCATGTCGGTGCTGATTGTTGGCGAAAATATCATACAAGTGTAAATTATGGGTTTTTTTTTTCTTTTTTTTTTTTAAATATTGTTAAAAGGAATAATTACAAGTTTTACTTACATTATATTATTATATTATACAAGTGTTAAAAATATTGTGTCGAAAAGGGGGAATTACAAGTTTTACTTATATTATGGTTTTAAGGTTTAAACAGAGCTTGATACTTTTACACCTCTATCAGTATCATTGGTATTACAATTTTAGCTTAACTTATTACAGAACTATGGTACAAGGTACGTTGTTGGATTTGTATAAACAAAAAAAAATATATATATATATACTGTGTCGTTTTTTTTTTTTTATTTAGGTCGAGAATTATGGACTTGCGTATCTGTGCTGTTCGTCTTTGTTTCGCAGATCACTTTTCGTTTACTTACTTATGGATATCCTGTGGAACGTCTTCACGTGCAGCGAAAATTAATTAATTAAGTTATTTTTAGTTTATTTTAAGTGTTAGATTTATTGTTTTGGAGGTATAGGTGGGGGTAATGTATGTGCTGTCATAAGCAATTGTACTGTTATGACCACTGGGTATATCTTATAGCAAATAAAAATTATGCTTATAGTTAGAATGGTTAGCCAAGTTATATAAATAATGTCTCCTAAAAAGTCATCTATTAATCTGTTCGGTATCCCGTCTAATGTAATGTCTTTGAAATAATTGGTCATAATTTTTAATTTGTTAATGTGGAAATTTGGAATATCTTTTGTCCAGTCTGTGTTTAATATTTCTGTTAGGTTAGTAAAATAAATGTTTTCTTTTTGTTCTTCGTGTATTATTTTTAGTGATTTGATGTTTGTCCATGATATGGGTAGCACTCTTTGTATAGTTAATTTATTATTGTTGCTTAGTTCACAAGGGTACATTTTGGGAATAAGTATCTGTTCATTTCTAAATAATTCGTGATTGCATGGCAATTTTATTTTAATGAGTCCGGGGTGTTCATAGTTTATGTAAATTTGTTGTGACGTTGTGGTGTTCCCTACTTCTTTCCTAATAAATAATGTTGGTTGTGGGTTGGTTATTGCGTATGTGTTAACCCCGATTTGTTTAATAATTGTTTCTTCATTGTTTATTTGCGTTACGCATTGAAAGTAACAATATTGGTTTCTTTCTTCTAGAGGCAAATTTTTGAAAATTGATTCTACGCATCTCGGTGTTAATGTTAAGTCTGAGGGGAACCTGGGTGTGTAACATATGTCTGTTAAGAGAGGGTCACAATGTTGAAGTCCTATCCCAGATATTATCCTATGTTCGTTATTGATTGTATTTACTGCCATGTATGTTTTCTCAGAGTGTATTATGCATGTTGCATTTTTATATTTGAAATGGGCTGGCACATATTGAAATAATTTCCAGTCTGACTTATATTCACGAATTGGAATTTTTAATTTTATTAAAACTTGTGTTTTTGAGAACTGACATTCAGTTATTGGTATATTGTAATATAATGAGAGGTTATCTATTTTTATTGCTAGTTCAAATCCATCTTTCCTTAATATTTCCGAAAGTTTCTGTAAATCGGCTTGTAGGGTGTCTATAGTGATTAGTCCTGGTGGTATTTTCCCAATTTTACAATGTATTTGTGTACTTGTGTCTCTTTCATAATTTATAATTTTCATAACTATTGTTAGTGTATTAAAGATTATGTCCTGCATCCCTTTTATCTCTTTATCAATTTTAGTATTTTCCATTAATTCATTTTTTTTTCTTCGGTAAGGTATATTTTAAAGATATTTTTTAAATTTTCTAGTTTGTTACTAGTTGCAGTTGTGTAGTTATTTAATTGTGATGTGATCTGGTTTAGATCTTTGTGATCTGATACAAATACGTCCCTTAGTTTGTCAGCTTGTTGTTTTAGTTTGTCTTCGTTTGCATAAAAATTTTTTACTTGTTTTTCGGTTGCTATATCACAGCAAAAATTGTAAAAATCTCCTATGAATTGTATGCCTCTTTTCTTGTTTTTTTTTTTTTTACTATCTCCTACTATTTCTGCTAATTTCTCCAGATTCTTGTTTTCATTAATATTTATGTTAAGGGTTTTTAATAAGATTAGGGATTGTTGTACAATGTAGCAGTAGCTATTTTTCTTTTTTTCACAGTAATTTTCTACTTCTAATAAGTTATCTACGTTATTTTCCTCTTCTATTATTGTTTTTTGTGTATATATAAGAGGTATACTTTTTTCATATACTATTACTTCTGGTACTTCATTGAAGAAAGCTCCTGAGGATATTGTTATGCTTATTTTTTCCTCTGCGATGGCGCTTGCTATTATTAATATCATGAACTGAAACATATTTCTAAAACAAACCATGTAATTATATCATTTGATTATTATTAGTTTTTATAGTTTTACTTTTTAATATATATTAACATGTTTTTTTTTCTGTCTGTAAAAGGTTTTATTCTTTGTACGTGTATGACGTCCGTGGTTGTTTTTCCATTTAATATTAGTTCTATCTCATAATTTACGTCAGATATCTTTTTAATTATTTTAAAAGGTCCTCTATACCTATATGCTAATTTTTTTGATTTGTTTGCTTCCTGAAATTGGAATTTTATTAATACTTTTTGACCGGGTAGGTAGCTAACAGTTTTATGCGTTTTATCGTAATTTAATTTTTGTGTTTGTTGTTCTTTTTGTATTATATTTGGTATTTCTTTCCTAATTTCTTGCAATGTTTCTAATGATTTTGCTAGATTAAAATTGTCAATGTTGGGTATAATTTTATTATCTAACGGTTGGTTGGCCTCAATGCCATGCAATAGAAAGAAATGGCTTACTTTTAGCCTTGAGCTCGGGCATGTATTGTATGCAAAAACCACTAATTTATAATACAACACCCAGTCTTTTTGATTTTTATTAACATAGTGAGTTAAACTATTGCATACTATTATTTTGTTCATTAGTTCTGTCATATTCGATTAATTTAAAAATGCTTTTCGTTATTCTTGATGAAGGATTTTTCATTGTTTTGAATATTTGTAAACTAGAATGATCACTGTATACAATGAACTCTCTTCCTAATAGGTATTCCCGAAAATAGTTAATTACAAACAACTGCTGCCATTTCTAGCTCTGTAGTGGACAAATTTTTTTCCCCCCTTTTAATTTTCTAGAGTGTAACCTATGGGGTGTTTTTTTCCTTGTTCGTCCTCTTGTTCCAGTATTCCTCCTAGTCCTTCCAATGATGCGTCAGTTGTTATATAATTGGTCTTCCTTCTTTAAAATGTGCCAATACTGGGGCTGATATTATTGCATGTTTTAGTACCTCAAAGGCGTTTTTTTTTCTTTTTTTTTTTAAATATTGTTGTTAAAGGAATAATTACAAGTTTTACTTACATTATATTATTATATTATACAAGTGTTAAAAATATTGTGTCGAAAAAGGGGAATTACAAGTTTTACTTATATTATGGTTTTAAGGTTTAAACAGAGCTTGATACTTTTACACCTCTATCAGTATCATTGGTATTACAATTTTAGCTTAACTTATTACAGAACTATGGTACAAGGTACGTTGTTGGATTTGTATAACAAAAAAAAATAATATATATAATTACTGTGGGTTTTTTTTTTTTTTATTTAGGTCGAGAATTATGGACTTGCGTATCTGTGCTGTTCGTCTTGTTTCGCAGATCACTTTTCGTTTACTTAATGGATATCCTGTGGAACGTCTTCACGTGCAGCGAAAATTAATAATTAAGTTATTTTTAGTTTATTTTAAGTGTTAGATTTATTGTTTTGGAGGTATAGGTGGGGGTAATGTATGTGCTGTCATAAGCAATTGTACTGTTATGACCACTGGGTATATCTTAAGCAAAAAAAATTATGCTTATAGTTAGAATGGTAGCCAAGTTATATAAATAAGTCTCCTAAAAAGTCATCTATTAATCTGTTCGGTATCCGCGTCTAATGTAATGTCTTTGAAATAATTGGTCATAATTTTTAATTTGTTAATGTGGAAATTTGGAATATCTTTTGTCCAGTCTGTGTTTAATATTTCTGTTAGGTTAGTAAAATAAATGTTTTCTTTTTGTTCTTCGTGTATTATTTTTAGTGATTTGATGTTTGTCCATGATATGGGTAGCACTCTTTGTATAGTTAATTTATTATTGTTGCTTAGTTCACAGGGTACATTTTGGGAAAAGTATCTGTTCAATTTCTAAATAATTCGTGATTGCATGGCAATTTTATTTTAATGAGTCCGGGGTGTTCATAGTTTATGTAAATTTGTTGTGACGTTGTGGTGTTCCCTACTTCTTTCTAATAAATAATGTTGGTGTGGGTGGTTATTGCGTATGTGTTAACCCCGATTTGTTTAATAATTGTTCTTCATTGTTTATTTGCGTTACGCATTGAAAGTAACAATATTGGTTTCTTTCTTCTAGAGGCAAATTTTGAAAATTGATTCTACGCATCTCGGTGTTAATGTTAAGTCTGAGGGGAACCTGGGTGTGAACATATGTCTGTTAAGAGAGGGTCACAATGTTGAAGTCCTATCCCAGATATTATCCTATGTTCGTTATTGATTGTATTTACTGCATGATGTTTTCTCAGAGTGTATTATGCATGTTGCATTTTTATATTTGAAATGGGCTGGCACTATTGAAATAATTTCCAGTCTGACTTATATTCACGAATTGAATTTTTAATTTTATTAAAACTTGTGTTTTTGAGAACTGACATTCAGTTGGTATATTGTAATATAAGAGAGGTTATCTATTTATTGCTAGTTCAAATCCATCTTCCTTAATATTTCCGAAAGTTTCTGTAAATCGGCTTGAGGGTGTCTATAGTGATTAGTCCTGGTGGTATTTTCCCCATTTTACAATGTATTTGTGTACTTGTGGTCTTTCATAATTATAATTTTCATAACTATTGTTAGTGTATTAAAGATTATGTCCTGCATCCCTTTTATCTCTTATCAATTTTAGTATTTTCCATTAATTCATTTTTTTTTCTTCGGTAAGGTATATTTTTTAAAGATATTTTTAAATTTTCTAGTTTGTTACTAGTTGCAGTTGTGTAGTTATTTAATTGTGATGTGATCTGGTTTAGATCTTTGTGATCTGATACAAATACGTCCCTTAGTTGTCAGCTTGTTGTTTTAGTTTGTTCTTCGTTGCATAAAAATTTTTTACTTGTTTTTCGGTTGCTATATCACAGCAAAAATTGTAAAAATCTCCTATGAATTGTATGCCTCTTTTCTTGTTTTTTTTTTTTTTACTATCTCCTACTATTTCTGCTAATTTCTCCCGATTCTTTTTTCATTAATATTTATGGTAAGGTTTTAATAAGATTAGGGATTGTTGTACAATGTAGCAGTAGCTATTTTTCTTTTTTTCACAGTAATTTTCTACTTCTAATAAGTTATCTACGTTATTTTCCTCTTCTATTATTGTTTTTGTGTATATATAAGAGGTATACTTTTTTCATATACTATTACTTCTGGTACTTCATTGAAGAAAGCTCCTGAGGATATTGTTATGCTTATTTTTTCCTCTGCGATGGCGCTTGCTATTATTAATATCATGAACTGAAACATATTTCTAAAACAAACCATGTAATTATATCATTTGATTATTATAGTTTTTATAGTTTTACTTTTTAATATATATTAACATGTTTTTTTTTCTGTCTGTAAAAGGTTTTATTCTGTACGTGTATGACGTCCGTGGGGTTTTTCCATTAATATTAGTTCTATCTCATAATTTACGTCAGATATCTTTTTAATTATTTTAAAAGGTCCTCTATACCTATATGCTAATTTTTGATTTGTTTGCTTCCTGAATTGGAATTTTATTAATACTTTTTGACCGGGTAGGTAGCTAACAGTTTTATGCGTTTTATCGTAATTTAATTTTTGTGTTTGTTGTTCTTTTTGTTTATATTTGGTATTTCTTCCTAATTTCTTGCAATGTTTCTAATGATTTTGCTAGATTAAAATTGTCAATGTTGGGTATAATTTTATTATCTAACGGTTGGTTGGCCTCAAGCCATGCAATAGAAAGAAATGGCTTACTTTTAGCCTTGAGCTCGGGCATGTATTGTATGCAAAAACCACTAATTATAATACAACACCCAGTCTTTTTGATTTTTATTAACATAGTGGAGTTAAACTATTGCATACTATTATTTTGTTCATTAGTTCTGTCATATTCGATTAATTTAAAAATGTTTTCGTTATTCTTGATGAAGGATTTTTCATTGTTTTGAAATATTGTAAACTAGAATGATCACTGTATACAATGAACTCTTCCTAATAGGTATTCCGAAAATAGTTAATTACAAAAACAACTGCTGCCATTTCTAGCTCTGTAGTGGACAAATTTTTTTCCCCCCTTTTAATTTTCTAGAGTGTAACCTATGGGGTGTTTTTTCTTGTTCGTCCTCTTGTTCCAGTATTCCTCCTAGTCCTTCCAATGATGCGTCAGTTGTTATATAAAATTGGTCCTTCCTTCTTTAAAATGTGCAATACTGGGGCTGATATTATTGCATGTTTTAGTACCTCAAAGGCGTTTTTTGTTCTTTTTCCCATTTGAACCCAATATCTTTTTTTGTTTTGTCTATTAAAGGATTTGCTATTTTTGAAAAATTTTTGATATATTTTTGATAGTATGAACATAATCCAATAAATGCCCTAACATCCTTGATTTTAGTTGGTTTGGGAAATTTTTTTACTGCTTCAATGTTTCTTTCTAATGGTTTTAATCCGTGCTTAGAAATGTTGTGCCCTAATAACTCAATTTCAGATTGAAAAAAAAACATTTATTCGTTTTAAGTTTTAGTCCTGTCTCGTCTAACCTAATGAACATTTTCTCTAAATTATATAATGCTTTTTCGAATTCGTCTGCGAAACAACAAATATCGTCCAGATAAGCTACTATTGATCTGTATAGGTATTCGCTAAAAATTTGATTAATTGTTCTTTGAAAAATTGGTGCTGAATTTGTCCAACCCTGTGGTATTCGATTAAATTGAAATAATCCAAAATCCGTTGTAAATGCTAATTTTTCTCTATCTTCTTGTCTTACTGGGATCTGAAAATAACCTTGTGCCATGTCAGCTGTTGAAAAATATTTTGCCCCTTCTAGAGCTCTGAATATATCTTGTGCTCGTGGAATAGGGTGCCTGTCATTTATTGTTTGTTCATTGAGTTTCCTAAAATCTACTAGGAACCGGTATTCCCCTTTTTGTTTTTTTGGTATGAGAAAAACGGGTGCTGCGTAGCTACTTTTGCTTGGTTTAATAATATCTGCATTAATCATTTCATTTATTATTTTTTTTAACTTTTCTCTTTGCTTTGGAGATACTCTGTATGGCGCTTGAAAAACCGGATCTTTCGAGCTTAATTTAACTTCACATTCCTCTACTCTGGCACAGTTTAGATCCAGTTGTTCCGAAGTAAATAAATGTTTTAATTTCCTTATTAGAACCTTTGCTATTTCGGCCTGTTAATTTGTTAGGTCTTTAGAAATTTTAATAATTGTACCTTGGTTATCACATACATCGTTATTTGTTTTATTAATTGTGAGTAAATTGTCTTTTTTTGAAAAATTGTATAGTTGAATTTCTGTGGTTTTTTCCCCTACTTTATTCGTTTCCAGTTTTAGGTAGTGTTTCTAACTTAAACGGTCCACCGGGTGAATGACTGACTGTTCATCAAGTGCACCTATATTTGTTTCAATTTTTATGTTTGTTAATATTTTGGGTGGCATTAAGGTGTCTTCTGTCACTATTATTTTCTGTATAATATGTTCATTTGTCATTTTATCTACTTTCTCTGTTTTATACAGTATCGTAGGTGGTCCATTGTGTTCGACCCAAATCTTGTCCATTTTTATATTATTTATATTATCTCCTGTATAAAATCTTATTTCTTTTTTTTGAAATGTATTACTAGACCGTATTTTAGACAAAAATTATTTCTAATAACAACCTGCATGTTAAGCCTTTAAGTACGTATGCCTTTATTTCATATTCAGTACCTTGAATATTTATTTTTAATAATATCGTTCCCATGTTTTTTAACTCAGAATCGTTTGCACTAGTGATAATTGTTTGCTTCTCTGGAACAATTTCTTCTTTGTTTTTTATTAAGGAATATTCTATACATGAAATGTTTGAACCTGTGTCTAGTATTGCATGTTCTATTTTATTTTCAAATTGCGCTTTTATTGATAAAACTCTATTTTTCTTAATTGTTTCTTCTTGTTTATTTGACTCAAATTTTATAGCTTTATTTTCGTACCAATTTTTTACGAAGTGTAGATATGTATATTTTCTTTATTAATTGTTTTTTTTTCTTCCCGAGTTAATTTTCCGAAATTTCATCATCCAACCCGGTAGTTTTTAGTTTTTTGTATTTGTACACTTATCTGCATAGTGACCTTTTTCGTCACATCTATAACATATAATTCTTTCAGCTTCTTTACTATAGCGATCTCCCCTGTATCGTTCTGGTGTTTTTTCTCGACTATGTTCTCTGCTGTATTGGTGTCTGTTGCTGTAATTGTACTCTCTATTATTGTCTCGATCTCTGGAATGTGATCTGTTTCTGTAACCTCTACCGTTGTTTGTATTTATGTTAGGATCTCTATCGCGTGAATTATCTCTGTGTTCATAATTTTTTTGAAAGTATCTATAACTTGGTTTCCTTTCATAATCTTGATTTGTGTTAGTCTCGTTTTGTATATTATTATAGTAGTGTCTCTCTCTAGAAAGTGATCTGTCTCTACCATATTGTCTATTTCTGCTGGATTCTCTACTTCTGTAGTTAACTCTTTCTGGTTATGGACTCTTATCTCTGTATTCACGTCGTTGTCCCTGATAGTTTGTTTCTGTTCTATAACTTCTTCCCCTGTCTTCATTATAGTTATAATTGTTATTATTATATCGATTATTTATTTCTCCATCGTCGAAATTTACCGATTTATTTTTCCTTCCTGTAATGTTGATTTGTTGAATATTTTCCCTTAGCTGGTTTATCTCTCTCTTGTATTCTCTATCTCTCTCTATTAACTGTCTTTTTAGTTCATCAATTTCTTTTCCCTTTTCTCTTGTTTTTTGATTTAGTTGAGATACATGTTTATTAAGAATTTCAGTATAATCACTTAATTCTGTTCCTCGATTATTGATTCGAAGTTGCATCAATTCAAATTTCTTTAGATTTTTTTTTAATGCTTTTAAATTACTATTGTCATGTAATGAAATCGCATGTAAGACTGTTTCTTTAAATCCTTTTAAAATATATGTGCAAATTTCGTCTTCATTCATATTTTTATTTAATTGTCTACATATATTTTCTATTTCGGTTACAAAACGCATTATAGACTCTGTATCTCCTTGTCGTCTAGTTTCTAATCTAGCTTTTAAAATTGTATCGTACCCAATTGGTTGAAATTCGTCGAGAAACTCCTGTTTCAAATTATTCCATGTCCAATTATTATGTTTGTCCTCCAAATTCTCCAAAAATGTACTAGCTGTACCTTTTACGAAGGCTGATAAAAATCTTACTTTATCCTCGTCCTTCCAACCATTACATCTGCTGCTTTTTCATATTGCTTAAAATATTTTCTCACATCCTCATTACCCGAGAAATGGTCTGGTCTGATCATTAGGATTTTATCGTTCATTTTTTGTGTTGTTTTATTCAATGAAATAGAATGAATATCGGAATTTAAGTTATTGTTTGTTTGCTTATTTGTTATTATTATTGTACTATTGTCATCGAATATTGTTGTTTCATTAGAATTAAAATTGTTTGTAGATTTATTTAAATTTATTAGTTGTCCCTCCTTATTTTCACTATTTTCTGTTTGATTGAAAATTAATTTTTTATATATATTATTAGAAGTATTATCGGTGTTAAGATCTTTAAATATATTTTGATAAGTCTCAGGTTTTTCTTTTTGTAAATTTTGATAAGTTGTATTTGCGTTTTCTAATATACTTTCAGTTTTATTTAAAAATGAACTTGTACTGGTATTTAGGTTATCATATAATCTTAAGTTATCTTTTGTTATATCCGAAAAACTGCCTGGAATTGATTTATTGTCTTTACCTACTTATTATGTCAGGACTTGAATCGCTAGATTCGGATATTTCTGCTGCTCTTTCTAATTGCTTAAAATCGATTTTATTAGCCTTTGCTTCAATTAAAATTAAGTTACGTTCCTCTTCACTTAAGATATTATCTATGTCGTTCAATGTTATAGTGCCTTTTAAATATCTACTAAGCCTAGCTCTCAATTCATTAGTGTTACCAGTTGACTTTAATTTTTTATTGATACAATATTGTATTAGAAATGGTTTCTTTTTTGTATATATTTCTGTTGCTATATTAATTGTAATTAAAAGATCGGATTTGGTATTTTTTAAATCATTCATTTAAAGGTATGAAAATAATTATATATATATAATATGTACTAACCTTGCTGCGTTGTCTGAAAACATGTACTGTAGATCCAGACCAAATTGTGTATGATCACTCCACACACAAATGCTGGATTGAGAGAAAGAAAAGGAAATCGGTTTGGTATATATCGCATACGCACAATTGGAGAAATCCCCCCAAAAAAAAAAATCCTCGTGTACTTACTACACACATACACACACTCTCGGTCTCTCGAAAAATTGTGTATCTATAACACACACACACACAACTGAAAAAAAACCCGTGTACTCAACGCACACAACTGTAGAAATCCAAAAAAAAATTTCGCGTGTACTTAATACTCAACACACACACTGATCACTCGAAAAATCGTGTATAATCAAAACACACACACACACAAAAGAAAGCCGTAGATTAACGAGCCACGAGTTGGGCGCCAATTTGTCGTATACGCCGATTACTCGGACGTATATCAAAATAAAGTTAAACACAAAATAACGCAAAAGAAGAACTTTATTCACATATGACGTCTGTGATAATCGAGTCACACGATTACCACTACTGACCCCCTTTGCTGTCTTAGCCATCTCACTTATATATTACACTTACAATCGAATTACTATCGATTGTTCTACATTTTTCTATTACTACGTTAAATTTACAGTTTATAGACACTATGATTATTATGTAATTGTTATTTTAACCCGATTAGTAAATTATTAAACAAATTTATTTACATTTCTTATTATTATATCTTGCTTACTATGCTAACTGTAATATAAAGTTTACTGACACTGAATTGCACAATTTTATTTTAACCTATTTGTGTGAATAATTAAGTATTGCTTAACTTATTGAATTTTACTGTTTTACTTATTATCTATAGTTTTTCTTAACTTATTTCTTACGTACTAACATCTCTTATAAAATATTCATACATATAATACAACAAACTAAAATATTGAAAAAAAATATTTTGCAATTTTTTATGTCCTCACTTATTTTATATTATAATAAAGTATAAACATTATAGCTCGGATATGTTCAAAACAATTTACTCCTAGTAAATTCCAAACACAGTTGGGATGTTTTAAGATGTTACCCAGTATTATTCAATAACTTAAACCGATTGCCGTACCAACTAAGTATTTAACTCCACTCAAGGCATGTATTTTAAAAAGTTCAATATTATTTAATGTCATATTTGTTTTATAACTGCTTCATATACAATAACATAGAAAACTGTAAATTGTCAAGATGTCAAAAAATTTGAAGTAAATAAACCTGAAAATACGTTAGAGGTAGATATTTTTACAATATGCATATACATGCAAATGTGAACATATATCAATATTCATTAATATAGGTACAACAAGTTGATATAGAGACGAGAAAGAACAAATCTCTCATGGTCAGCTTTAAATCAAATGAATCCATAAATATAATTGATAACGATAAGAGGTAACATAAAAATTTATTTAATGCAGATGCAAGTATTCCAAGTTCTAATATTATGTGTCTTACTGTGTTGTATACCTGTATATACTTGAAGGAATTTCTATTTATAATTCAAAACATTTATTTTAGTATTGAAAAAGAACTTGAGGAAACTAAAAAGTGCTTAACTGCAGTACAGGAAGAAAATGAAATATTAAAAATGAATTTTAAAGAAAAAGTTTCTAATTTATTTTCACATATTTTTACACACACCCAAATAAATTATTTCTTAAGTCCTGGAAATAAAATATTAAAATGGGGGATAGATGACATTACAAGAGCAATTTCTTTAAGAAGTATATCACCAAAGGCTTATAGATACTTAAGAGAATCTTTGAAGTATCCATTACCAGGTTTGTGAAGTATTTCTTATACAACTGCCATTATGATCATAATTTAAATTTATTTTAGGTCTATCTACTTTGCGAACTTGGGCTCAAAAATTTCCAATTCAACCAGGGGTTTTAATGGGTGTGTTAGGTTTAATGAAATCTAAAAGTAAGTAAACTAATCCAATATCTACTGGCTATTACTAATAAAAACTTAAGTATTTCACTACTTAATCGTCCAATAAAATATTAATTAAACTATAGGCATTTCTATGTATGAAAATGAAAAACTAGTAAGTTTATCATTTGATGAAGTGTACACATCTCATGATATCTGTTATGATAAAATATCTGAGCAAGTTATTGGACCACACAAAACGGTTCAAGTAGTAATGGCCAGGGGTATTATTAAATCATGGAAACAAGTTGTTTATTATAATTATGACACACCGATGATAAGTGACATATTATTGGAGATTATCACCAACTTATATAGCATTGGATATACTGCCGTATCTGTGACAAGTGATATGGGTCCAACTAACATGGGTTTATGGAAGTCTATGAATGTTTCTCATACAAATAGCTCGTTTAATCATCCTCTAATGCCTGATAGGAAAATGCATGTTTTTGCTGATGCCCCGCATTTGTTAAAACTTATTAGAAACAACTTTCTTGACCATGTCTTCCTTCTGAAAAATAACAATGGTATGGATTAACTTAAAAATATTAAAACATTGAGTATAAGTTGATTTTTTTTTTTTTTGCAAAGGTGATAAGTATATAGGGAAATTCTTAATAGAAGAACTATTGAAAATCCAAGATAAAGGTGAAAATGATATGAAATTTAAATTTAAAGTTAGTGATTTTCATATAAATGTTAGTGGTACACAGCGGCAAAAAGTTAAGACAGCAGCCCAACTTTTCTCCAGAACAGTATCAAAAGTAATGGAATATTATGGATTCAATAACAAATTCAAACTATTGAACTGGAAAGAAGTATTAAACAGTAAACAAGTTAATTTAAAACTAACATAAGTTTATCTTTTAATGCTTAAAGGCTGCAGAAACTATCCTTCTGATCAATGATTGGTTTGACTTACTTAACAGCCAAAATATAGTTGGAGATAACTCTATGGCATATGGCATGAGTATTGTAGATCAAAACAATTTATTGGATAGAATGGATAAGTTTATTTTGTCAATGCGGGTACATGGAAAAAAATCCTTAATGCAATTTCAAAAAGGTATTTTAATGACAAACTTGTCCTTAAGAAGATTATTGAATGACCTGCAACAAAATTATAAAGGCCAGTATATAATCACACGACGTGTTAATCAATATGTAATAGAGAATTTTTTTAGTTTTATGCGAGGAACGGGAGGATCGAATGACCATCCAAATCCTTTAGACTTTAAGTATCGGTAAGTAAATTATTCTGTTTCTTAATAAAAATACCTCCTTCTTCTTTTTATTATTCTTAATGATTTATTGCTGTTCTATATTTGTTTTTGGACTTCAATTCTAAGTAGAAATTATTAATAATTAATAGCCTCGTAAGTATTGATCTGCTTTGTGCGCGATTCAGATATCTATTAAATAAAATAATCATTTTATAGTGGATATTTTTATTATTACCTACCTAAATAATTCTGATTTCAATTATATTTATTACATCACAAAATTTAAAAATAATAATGTAATATTTATTTTTTGCATACTTAGATTAAGATGGTACATACTGGGCAAACACTCTACATCAGTATTCACAACTAACCGCAACACTGAAGAAAGTGCAAATGAAAACAGTTTGTTGAGTTTGAGTGATATTGTTAAAGAAGATGAATGTATACTGACGGCTGCTGTTATTGAAAATTCCAGAGTATTTGGCAAAGACAATAATTATACCAACTACATAACAATTGATGACCAGAGTACTAAATTATTAAATTCATTTGAGTTAGAGGTAAGAATGTTAAAAATCATTAAGTACTTAAAAAATACATCATATTTTATATATTTGGTTTTTAGTTAAGTGCCATGTAATTATTTAACCATAATTTCAATGATTCAACTGAAGAAAATTTGAAGTACATAGCGGGGTCAGTTGCAAGAAAGTACAAATCAAAATATTCATTTTTGGAAGATGAAACCGAATATCCTGTAGAAAAAAAAGATGATTGGATATCATATATTTCAAAAGGTTGTTACATTTAGAATTATAAATATCAGCAAACTCCCGAAAGTTCATAAATGAAGTATATTTAATGGTTATAGGATATCTTACACGCCCATCACAAGATTTGATCAATGTGGCCAAGATACTTGAAAGTGTGTTTGATGAAGGTTTTAGTAGACGGACTGGAATAGCAAAAAAATTTTTTGCCATAGTCAACAATAAAATTCCAAGAAATTGCATTCCAACTGAAGTGATTGAATGCCTTATTCGAACTCGCTTGTATATTCGTCTCCGAGAATTAAATAAAAAAGAACAAAAAAAAAAAAAAACAGTAATTTACAATAATAAAAATATTAAAAAATGTACACAGTGAACATTAAACAAATTAGTAAAATTAGTGACTATTGGAATTTCATTTTTATATACTTACAACAGTATACCCTATTCCTAATTATTATACTAAAAACGAACAAAATATCCTAATAATATATAAATTAAAATATAAAATATGATTATTAATTAATATTTAAATTGAATGAATTATAATTTTAATTTTAAATATCAATAATCAATATATCATTGTGTAATGTGTATTACTTTCTACTCCATGTATTTGATATCGTTTTTGCCAAGACTGGGGAACATGCGCAATAATAGCGAAAATCAAATTTTAGCTGATATGACTGTTTATTTAGTCATGGTTTTACCCATATTAATGTTTTAATCACTATTGTAACTTCTATGTTAGTATGTTACATTACGTAGTGATTTCTCATACACTATTGAGCCACAATGTTTTATAGATATCGCCATTTAATTTTTTTTTAATAATACATCCATTAGCCAGAACATAGATGTTACAATGTGTTGTCACATTTGAGACTTAAAACGGTCATCCCATAGACTTCAATATCTTCACTTTGCACACAGGGATAATAGCGTAATAGTGGTCCAACGCGATTTTCCCTACCGAATTGTGTATTGTCGGGAATTCGCCATCACGGTAGAGTTCGATAAGCTGGTCTAAAATAACATCTTGATATAAACGGACATCAGTTATTAAGATTTCAATGTCATCTATTCGCGGTTGTAGTATCGAGATTCCGGGCTCGTCGGTTTTAGCAGTATTCACAAAACCCATTAAAATTGAAAATTGCTAGACAGCTTGATCGCGTTTAATAATATTCCGTTTTAATGCACGCTCGAAACGTTCTCGGTCGTCTGCACTCAGAGACATAATGAAAATTTAATTTTAAATGATTTAATAAAATATATGAAATTGATAAAATCTTTGTTTTTAATTTTGCTTGGATATGTTAATAGAGATTAAATAGTAACACTATTTGTTTGGCTATATCTTTTTTTTTTTACATTTTATGACCGTAACGCGAATCCCAAATTGAATGTCGTAATTGAAGTCGATGCGGAGATAGCTGGTTACAAATACACGACTAATTAAATGAAGACCGGTAGCAGTTACAGATGATTAAATATACCTGGACACCGGTGCTAGATAGCGGTTGATATTTCAAAGTCCAAATGTTCGTACGGTGACAGTGGCGATAACCCACCACGATATTTATCGAAACGCATAATAACATAATATGAAATATAAATATCTGTATATTGTTGAACGTAATGATAAAAATTATAGCATTCAGGAATCGTTGTACGATTGTACTTTACACCTGATGTGAGTGTACAACCACTATTATTAACTAGTAATACTAGACCAAAATATCGTAGCCAGTAGATATAGGGGATTGACCAGGGTGTACAGAGGGATTACAATGTTAACGAAATTATTACTAAATAAATATAAATTTTTTCCCGTTTTAACGGAATAAAACACTAATAAACACGAATAAACTCTTTCTTTGCCTGTAAGGGATCACAATCTGGTTCGAAAGACCATATGCTGCGTACCAAGTCTCAACAAGTGTGAAATTGTTGGCCATGCAATATAAATATACCGGTGTTGGTAAACCTTATGGCAAGGAGAATACAGAATGTAATAAAATAATATGTATATATAATAAAAGACAAATATTGGCGTAGGTGATAATAATAAATAATATTTCAAATAATAATGGTTTGGTACAACAGGGTAGTGAGTGATCCATAAAATACTAGTGTTAGTACTCCGACGTAATTAACACCGGATGACCCTAATCACAAAGAATAAATACTATTGGATATACTATAATAATAAACAGTTATGCTGTGGCGTAAAGCCTACTCACGTAACCTATATGCAGTATGCCTGGGTGGGTATGGAGATGACGATGAACTTGACGAAGATGGCAATGGTTATAATATGTTGGTGGTTTGATGAAGAGAATGCGGCATATGGTGATACAACGGGAACGAACGGTATAGGTATATAATACCGTAGGTAATATTACAATGACGACCGCTTAAGGCAGCGGTTCCCAAACTTTTTTTTCCGCGGTGCCCTTTTAGAGGCACCAAGTTAGCCACAGTGCCCTGCTGTATATAACATGAAAGATAGAACAAAAAAAGTACTCATTGAGAACCAATTTTATTAATTTTATTAAACCTAATACAATCTAAGCATTCTAAGCTACACAACTAATTTAATTATAAATTAATGCATTTTTAAAAAGATAAATAAATAAAAATTATTGTTATTATGATTATAATTATTACATAAAAATATTACAAATGAAAAATATTTACAATTTAATTTTAATTAATGTGATGTATGTAGCTGCTTATTTTGGCACAGTTTTGCAATGTAGGTTTTATTTTTGATAATTGGAGTCGGAGATCAGGTTCAACATTGAGGCGGTTGCGGTATTTGGTTTTAGTTGCAGCGTATGACGAAAATCCTGACTCGCATAAGTAAGTAGTGGCAAAGGGTAAAAATAGTGTTTTCGCTTTCTCGCTTAAACCTTCATAACTTTTGTCTTTCAAACTTAATCAAAATTCGGCATACACATTGCTGTTGAAGGAAGATTTTAATGTTAAGTCAGAAGTTAAATCGATCAACCTTTCGTAATCACTTGAAGGTTTCATACAAACTGAGAATGGATTCAGTACCCATTCATGGTCTTTCAACAATACTTCCCGATCTGCAGGGAAATATTGCTCAAAAGAATCTCGTTGACAATATTAGTAGAAGCCTGCTCATCATTTTCTTCCAAAAAGGCTTGCATTATTGGAAAACATTCAAATTTGCCTTTAGTAGTACACTGTGCCCAATAATCAATTTTCCTTTTGAATGCACTTACTTTGTGGCTGGCATCAAAAATTGTCATAGTCCTTCCTTGTAAGGAAAGGCTGAGCTCGTTCATTTTGCTAAAAATATCAGCCAAGTATGAAAATTGACAAAGCCGTGTTACATCATTCATGATTTCACCCAATGTAACGTTATGGTCCATTAAAAATGAAAGAACTTCAGTTCGTAATTCCATTAACCGCGTAAGAGCCTTGCCGCGTGACAGCCACCTGACTTCTGTATGGAAAAGTAATGTACTATGAAGACTACCCATGTCATCACACAAAATTTTAAAAAGTCGGGAATTCAGAGGCCGTGACTTGATAAAGTTGATTATTTTTATAGCATCATCCATTACGTTTTTCAAAGAAAAAGGCATGGTTTTCATTGCCAGAGCATGTCTGTGCAGTATGCAATGACTACTGCGAATTTCTTTAGATTTTTCCTTTATTTTAGCAACTGCTCCAGCTGTTGCTCCTACCATGGCCTTCGCACCATCAGTACACTCATCAATGCAATTGGTCCATGGAATCTTATTTTCGGTGAAAAAACCATCCAATAATCCGAAAATTTGGACCCCCGTCGTATTTGATAAAAGTGGTCGACAAAATAAAAGGTCCTCTTCAAAAGAATGAATATTTTCGTAACGAACAAACACCAACAAAATAGCTAGACCTGCCACATCAGTTGATTCGTCCATTTGTAGAGTAAATTTTCTGTATTTAATAATAGAGACAAGTGTTTGTTCTACATTTGTAGCTAAATCTGCTATTCAAAGTACTGTTTGACAAAGGAATTGTTGACAACTGTTTGGCAAATTTTTCGTCAAGCATACAAGTTGCTATATCAATAAGACATGGTTTTATAAGCGTTTCAGCAATAGTATGAGCTTCACCTTTTTGAGCAATGCGGTAGCTCACCATGTAGGAAGCTCTCAATGCATTTTCGTTGTTAGTTTGAACGTGTGTTTTTATTTTGTTTTGAACAGTCAATAGTTCAGTGCGCTTTCGTTTAAAATAGTCAGTCGTTTTACCTTCATAATCCGGATGGTTCTTTTCAAAATGACGACGCAATATTCCGGGATACATGGAACTGTTAGGAAGAACTTTCAAACAAATAACGCACTGTGGCTGGCAATCATTAGTTTCTGAGAACCCTATCTCTAAATAACTTTCGTTGTATTTACGTTTTTTGATCGGATTTATGAAGCCATTTGCATTTGAATTACAATGATGAACTACTTGACTACCATTTTCGTCATTGATTCTGCCTTCTACGGACTGAGTACTAAGAGATTCCTGTGTAACAGGCTTCTTATTAAAATGTCTACCTTTCAACCAACGGTCCATGTTTAAAAAAAGAGAAGAACACGTAAACGGCGTAAACAATGCGCGCACTAGATACTTAAATAACACAATTCGACTAAACGGTGTAAAGTCACGCACACTACTGAAGGTAAAGAGCTCAAGTAGTTCCAAATAACAGACTAATAAGTAATAGTTAATTGAATACATCGTCTGACATGATTAGATAATAAAGGTACAATCAGTCAACAATCAACAATTATTTGTAATAATTTATTACCCATAAAATCATATCTAGTAATAATATTATACTGATAAATACCAAACCCAGTAATTGGGCATATGGTTTTTATATACATTTTAAACTTATGAAACGTAGACCGCGGTGCCCACAGAAAGTGCTCGCGGTGCCCCTAGGGCACCGCGGTGCATAGTTTGGGAACTGCTGGCTTAAGGGCTCAAATGCGTATGGTGGCGCGAGCGTATTCGTATCGAGTGCGTAACGTCGACTGGTTCCGCGATAACGCAGAGATAGCTCGGTAGGTCCGTTGTTACCGTGACCTTTGCGACCACCGCGTTAGGTTATATAATAAGTATGCACTATGCCACTATATATAAATACGAAAAGTATACGTATAAAGTAACATAGTAACATATGTATTTAATATATTATTATATTTTGTTCACTTGTATTATTGAATCTATTTATTATTCTATATTTCTATACGTATTACAAATCAACCATTAGTTATTAGTTATACCTATTTATAATACAATATTAATATTACGTATTTATATTATAAATTATTAAATCCACAAATTATAGTGTTCCAATTTCCAAATACCACCAGGCACCCACCCCAAAAATAAGTGTGACCTAAGCCACACATGCTATAACGTGTGGGTGCCACTGCGTAAGGCAATCTATTTTCTTAAAAATGGTTCTTACACTAATATAGTATAAAATATTATCTTTAAGAATGTTAACACTATAATTTTCAAAAGAAAGGAAGTCTGGTATTTCTTCATCATTATCTTCAATCATTTCTTCAGATTTTCTTTTTTTTCATCGTATTTCAAAAATGCTGTCATAACATAAATTATCTAATGCACCACAATTTGCAGCATTAGATGAAGTTATTAAATTCTTTAAACACAATTGTCTCATAGCTGTTCAAAATTCCAGAACATTAGGGTTATTATTGAGACCAAACCTTTGCCTAATCTTAAAAAAAAAACATTTCCATGTGGTCTTGCGAAAATTTAAATGTTAAAAGATATTTATAATCAGTAACAATAAAAAGTTCTTTAGCTAAGTTTAATATTGATTTGACAGTTATAGCAAAACCTACAAATATAAATATAATAATAATGAGTATAATGATACAATTATACAAAATAATAAATGTTATGTTAAAAATCCAACAAATATAACCACTGACCGATTACAAACGTTTTCCTAGGAGTTTAATGAATTGGGATTCCTTTACAATCTGTTAGACTCAACAAATAATCTACCAAAGGTTTTATCATATTTTCTATTTGTTCTATGTTGTCTCTGTAGTCTGTATATTGGTTTTTTAAATCCTTTACCAAAGGGGTTAGGGGTATTAAGAAAGTCAAATACTCTATTAAGTACTCTAATAAATCGTTCTGTGGCTTCACCTATAATAAATTAAATTATACTTATACTGAATTACTCATTATAATTAAAACTTACTGTTTTTAAATGTAGATTCTTCTAACGTTCTAAGGAATTGTATTGCATCTGCAATTGATGAGCTTAAGGTCTGTGCGGCCATTTTCACCTTCATTATGTTTTTTCTCCAGTCAATATGAGCAGATGTCAACTTATTGGGCAAGTGCAACCCTATTTTCTCTTGAACTTTATCAATAAAGCACAGAATCTATATTATGAAGTAAATTCTATTTTAGATTTATCTTTTAATATACCTTTATTAAGATATTGGATAAATGTCCAATCAATTATGCCATCAGCACTTTTAAATTTTCGGTAAGTACCAAGAGCATTTCTTGCCAATTTAATATTGTGGCATGCATCTGGTATATAATAAATCTAAATAAAATAAAAATAAATAAATTATACAGTGCTGATTTTTATTAATGATAGTTTTTACCTTCCGGTCTATGGCAGGAATATAAAAATATTCTACTAATGCATCATATGATCCATGGAGTTTACATCCAAGATGTGTCATAGTGGATAAGTTAGTACTGGTGCCATCACATGTTACACCCCAAACTCGAACACCAACATTATTTGCCATTGTAATTGCAGTTGTTACAAGACCAGCCTGTATAACAGCAGTACTTTTAGATTGTAAAAAGTAACCAATTGGATATTTCCACTTTCCATTCAATCTAACTAACATAAAAACTAATGCTTCTGTTGCTGGGGTCTCCTGTGCTTCAGCTTGAATTCCTCCAAAATCACAATAACCCACCAGAAATTGATCTTTACTAGCATAATATATTATTTTTTTTCTTATTGACATTGAATCAAAAACTAAATTGCATTCCTTGTCACTGTATGGAATACATTTCATGTATTCAAATACTTCATTGAAAAAATCTGGATTAGCATCGATAGAAGAAGTCCAGTTGCTAATGGATGATGGATGTGGTAGGCTTAATATAGTTCTAGAATAGCAGGAATATATTTATATTAGTGAAATATTTGAATACATAATATAAATATAACATAAAAACATTGTTATAAAATAAATTTAAAAAAAGAAAAATGCACACAAATAGCTGATAATAGTGTTTAATTACCGGCAAAAATTATAAGCTTTGGGAGAATAATAGTGCAAGGTCAATGCAAATTGTTTCATCATTATCATCGGCAACCAGTTCCTTTATTACTATTTTTAAGCTCATTATTAAATAATTCTAATAAAGATCCTGGCAGAGAAAGCATTCCAATAGCAAGTTTAAAATATCATCGAAGCATTAAAAAGCAGCAAAATGTATTTATGATTAAGAATTCTTACCATTAAAATTATTTTCAATTAATCTTCCATGTTCACCATCAATTAATCCTTTATTGTGTAAATCATCTAAGAGATCTTTTAAATTGTTTATTTTCTTTTCTTTTCTCCTAAGCTTTTGTTTTAAAATTTTTATTTTATTTTTTAACCAGTTTCACCGGTAAAACTATTCATAGTTTGTACTTCTACATCTTTTGTAGACTGTGTCTCATTAGTTAAAGTATCATCAGGTTCAAGAACATTATCTAAAAAAAAAGTTATTCATACCAAATAAAAAAAAAAAAAATAATAATGATACTATTTAAAATAGTTCTAATAGGTACCATCAATAACTGGTGTTGTATCAATAATTGGTCTAGAAATTCTCATTATAGGATTTTTTCTATGTTTTTTTAACTTTTTGGTAGTATGGTGGGAATGATGGAAACATAGATGGAGTAGCATCCAATCTTAATAACGGTCTACTTGCACCTGGGCGTATTTGATAGTCATCATTAGTAAAATGATCATTGCAAATTCTACTGTGCTGAGATGGTTTGAAATTTTTTCTATTTATAGCTTCAAACCATTTCTTCATCAATTGCTCATTGGAATATGGAAATCTAGTTAATGATAAATAATAATTCAAATAAAATACAGTACGGTTATGGTTGTAATATAATATGGTTATAATTCCAGTATAAATTATACAGTCAATAATTGTCAATAATGTTTCAAATAGGTAGTAAACTTACCGGAAAAAAATGTTTTGACTGTCCAGGTGAAGTCCTATTTTCACAGCCATACGCAATACACGAATTAGGCATATTTAATCATTAATTAATTATACATTTTAAAATCTAATTCTACTATTAAACAACATAAATCGAAATTCATAAATCCGTAATAATTCCATAATTGTATTATATCTATGTTATGGCAGAAGTATTTTCCCCCCCCGAGAAAATAGCGGCTAAATCGGCGGCGAGCTTCACCTAATAACGGGAGTTCGCTATCTAGTTTAGTATAGATATCTGTGTTGATAACTCGATGTCGGTCACGTAATATGGTGCATGTACAATAATATGGTGTGAGTACAATAATATGATAAGCGTGATTGATAACTTGATAACCACGGCGGTGGCGGTGTAAAAATACGTCACACACGTAGTGGGCGTTGGAGTCTGCGGGGATAGCAAGGCTCAGCGGCTCATGGGCTCGTGTTTCAGAATTCTCTATTTTATACTACTTTCTTTTTCTTGGACAATAGATAATTTTATGTCAAGATTTAATTCTGCATTAATCAAATTCTGTAACCGATGTTACGGACCTATACTGTCAGTATAAATTATTTTATACGCATAAGATCATACAATGTCAAATTTCCATAACTTATATAATTAATACTACAGGCATACGAGTACAGGACACGAGAGAGTGGAATATTATATTAGTATAATAATTTAACAATTAAAGTAAAACCACACGTCTCCTTACAAAAAGTCAAAACTCGATGTCTTAGCGATTCGATAAGAATTATGGGTAAGAATACACAAGCAGTCTTTCCGGGACCCCTCGTATGACGGAGTCGCCATCCACTCTTGTAAGAAATCATATATAAGGAAGACCGAGACAAGAGCTCGACAGACGGTTACAGTATAACCAACGAATAGGGATATCTATGACACTCAGAGGCCGGTCGTAACACCACTCACCATCTTAATATATATAACTTAATCTTAAGCTAATATCACTGTATTCGTGCAAGAAATATTTTAATAAACGTTAACCTATACTTGAACAACACGACGTATTCATTTTGTACGTTGATGCATGAATCGACCTAGTCGGGACGCAACACCGATCATAGGTTTGGCAAGTTTTTCAGATTTCCAAAAGATAAATTAAAATTTGTATTAAAATATTTAGTGAAAAATCGATATTTTACAATAGGTTTAACATTTTCCCCATTTTTTAAGTTCTCAAAAATGTCTGGTTCATATTTTTTAATGTACATTTCATACACATTATTACTACTAAGTTCAGCAGATAAAAACCCGTATGGTTGTTATCATGCCTACTATAGTGTGATACTTGTTTGGGAAAGCTCTGTATGTGGGTTTTCAACTGAAATAAACTCATATCAAAAATCTTGTTAGGACGTACTAAGTATTTGCCACGCATATCTCTTGGGCTAGGGTTATTTTGTTTGGTTTGAAAGATAAGTCTTTTAACTGCTGCTTTGCCTATCCTAAAAATTTAACAAAATGCATTTTTACATACCTTTATTTCATTAAATCCATCTAAACGTACTTTATAAGAACAAGCAACACTTCTATTTTGTTTTTGATTAGTGGTAGGTTGACGTCTAATAATAACTTTAATTTCAATTAAGCCCCATAGAAATGTGTCTTGCATTTCTTTATTCTCGATCTCATTAAATTGTAACATGCTACGTACAAACAACAGAATGATGTAGTATTGAATGGTTTAATTTAAAAAAAAATGAAAACTTTTGAATTATTCTCAGTGTTTTTTTTATTGAAAAATATTCTATGTACAAATAATTAAATTAATTAAACTCTGAAAAATATTCTAAGTCCAAATAACAAGATTATTGAACTGGGTGACGTGAAGGAGCTCGCTCTAACTATGGTAAGTCACGTCTAAAAGGTGCCTAATCTAGACCCCATTATATATCGTCCAGAGACCCCCGCGGTACCGGCAGGTTCCTGATGGTCAGTGCACACTGCACGTGCATCCGCTCTTCCCACGCATTTGCGTCAATCATATATCGATGATTTCCTGTAATCCTGTGATATCGCAAGCGCGCGTGCGATGATGGTCGTGTGTGACCATGAACGATCCCACTATACAGTGTGTGATAATATATTATATTATTACGGATGCGGGGTCAGTATTTCCAAGAAAAGCTGCTCGCTCTGCTGCTTTTTATTGTTATAGGCCTACAGCGTGTTTCACGCATACTAGTTTAATTATATTTTCCACCCTGCACTTTTAGGCCTAAGTTATTATCTATTCATGAGTTCTACGAAATACTTTCCATTTGGATTTGGTCATTGTTATCTACGTTTTGGTACTTAGGTACATTATATTTAATGTATATGACATCAGAGCACGTTGCACCTCCCCACGAAAAAAAAGGCTTATGTCTTTAAGACAAAAGGAAGACAATTAAAGACAAACAGAAATCACCCGAATCAGTCTATGGAAAAGGTATCAGGTAAATTAAATAAGTCAAATACAAATATTAAAAATGTGAATTATATTAATGATTGTAATAGATGTGGTAAATCACATAAGGTAAGGGAATGCCTTGCATATAAAAAAAGTTGTAGTAATTGTGGTTTATTGAATCATTTTAAAAGCAAGTGTAGATCAGGAAAAAGTAAAATAGAAAATCAAGTTGACAATTTAGAAATGGAATTCTCAATAGATGCTTTAGAGCAGTGTTTCTCAACCTTTTTTAAGTTACCGCCCCCTTGAGTGTCAATACATTTTTTAACTGCCCCTACAATGTGAGAATTCTATAATTAAGGGTATTTGGAAAATTTAAAAGAAAAAATTGAAATTATCTAATAACTCATGTTTTTATTTATTTTTTATATTTGACATATTTTTTATTTATAGTACTAGTATGATGGTAATTAATTAAAAAAAATAAATATTGATAAATAAATAAATAAAAATTAAATAATTTAATAATTCAATATTTAATAATTTATAAATTTAATTATTTAAAAAAATATAAAATATAAATACATTTTTTAGTATCTTTAGTTTCTTTAAAAATATATTGCTAGGCTCAATGAGATGGTTGAACTTGGTGGTTTTTAGCAAGTTTTTTTATATTAGGTTCGATGTTTGTTAACTTAAGTCGTAAATCTCCTCTTGTCACGATATCCAGTCGGTTTCTCTTTTTTGTAATTAAATCTGTTACAGTGCTGAACCCTCGCTCGACGAGGTATGAGGAAGGAAAGGCTATTAACATTTTTTTAACAAGAGTCCACAGTCCAGGATAATTATGAATTATGTTAGTTTTAAGCCAAAATTCCGTGAGCCGATCACTATCCTTGAAACTGGATTTCAATGTTTCATCAGTTGAAAGTTCGATTAGTTCTTCTTGAATTTGTATCTCTGCTGTCTCAATATTTATAAAAGGATTCATGACCCATTGAGGAACTTCCAATGACAAAATATCCTTAAAACGTTCTGAAAAGTCCATATGTAAAGACTCGAGGTGTTGACAGTAAACTTGTATGTTGTCGAAAGCTATTTCACTGTTTTTGTGCAGATCAGCCAAGACTGGGAATTGGCTGAACTCTTGACGACCAAAATTGGTCTTCCACAAAGTCAATTTTTTTTGGAATGCAGAAATAACCGATTTTGACGTTATTAAATTGAGCTCGTCACCTTGCAGTTGCAAATTAATGGCATTAAACTTTGCAAATAAATCGGTCATATAAGCAACATCGCTTTTAAATAGTAACAACCTGTTTTTGAGCTTTACATCTTTCTCTTCAAGAAACTCAAGCACAGAATCGAAAAGATTCCAAAACCTATTGAGGCAGGCACCTTTGGAGAGCCAGCAAACTTCAGTGTGTAAAAGCAAGCGATTGAATTCTTCGTCGTTTTCCTTACATAGCTTTGTAAATAGTCGATTGTTCAACGAATTACTACGAATTTTATTCATAGCAGATATGACATATTGTAATGACTGATGCAAACGGTCACTGAGGTTTTTTGCAACTAAATTTTGTCTGTGAATGACGCAGTGAATAGCTAAAATACCGGGTATTTCATTTTTTAAAAAAGCTATGAACCCACGATGACGTCCTACCATTGCAGGTGCTCCATCAGTGGCAATAGATATAACGTTTTTAAGAGGAATATTTTTTTCTTTAAAAAAGTCTTTAACTACATTGAAAATAGATTCACCTTTAGTGTCAGTAATCAAGGTCCTTGCAAAAAGCATTTCTTGAACGATTTTTCCTTTGTTTACAAACCGGACGTATGCCAGTAGTAATGCCTCATTATTCGGCAATGTTGATTCGTCGATTTGAAGTGAAAATTCGGTGGATACTAGAAGTTCACATAATGAAATTTCAACGTCTTCCGCCATTTCGTCGATTCGCCGTCGCACAGTATCGTTGCTTAATGGGACATTTTTTATTACACTGTGTGAGTCTGAATGGTGTAAAACCGTTTGTAAAATTTCTTTGACAGCTGGAAGTATTAACTCTTCGCCTATGGTATGGGCTTTTCCCGATTTTGCTATCAATTTCGATATATTATAAGAAGCAATCAAACCATCATCGCATTGTTTTGATGAGCCTGCGAATAAGCCTGAGACCGATGGTGCCTTCAGAAACTTGTCCCTAATATTTGTGAAAAACGACAAATCTTTATTTTGTTTGTCAGGATGAACTTTTTGCAAATGTTCCTGCAAGCGAGATAGTTTCATTGCCTCATTGGAGAACACTTTGTTACAAATTAAACACATTGGGAGCTGTATGTTGGATGGCGATGGAATAAATCCAAACTTTAAATACGTCGTATTATATTGACGGCATTTTCTTTTTGCATCAGACATTTTTGGAAATACAATTTTACACACGTTACTAACCGACTGAATATAACGAAAACTAATACAACATACGCGGGTCAAAGCAAATGGTTTACTAAAAGGTTGGTTAATATAGGTACCTATATAAAGTATAATGTCAACGCACAATCGCTAAAATAATTAAGATAATAAATTTGTCAACAATCAAAGATAAGTTATTGTACATTGCGTAGATTGAGTAGTGACTGATAATTATTGTATGGATTATCAAGTATGAATTATTTTTAGGTCACACCGACACCATCTACATCGTTTTTGCGTGAACCCCGTTTGCCGCCCCTCTACCACCCAAAATTAGTTCACCGCCCCCCTACCACCCAAAACTAGTTCATTGCCCCTCGGTGACACTTTACCGCCCACTGGGGGGCGATATTGCCCCCGTTGAGAACCACTGATATATATCATCAATTCTTCTTTCGATTGTATTGCGATTAGGATGTTTATATAATGGACATATTGTCTTGATCATATTCTTGAACCCTTCATTTCCACTGTTTTAAATGGAACATTATCTTTACAAATATAATATATTCTGCTATTTGTAACTTTTTCTGATTTTGAACCACCTAAAGAAAAACAATTAACTTAATATTTAAAAAAAAAAAAAGTCGGCAAGTGGGTACCGCTCTGCTGTACATTAGGGGATAGGGTGGACCTCGGACTAGAGTAGGTTAAATTTGAATGCAATGATAGGTATCATTGTATACGAAAAACTATTCTGAACAGAGATGATTTGTCAGTCTAAATATTTAACGTTAGATATAAATAAAAACAATTTTATGAATTTTGAACTACAAAATAATTTGCAAATATTCATGATTTTGACGAGTTTTTGTCAAAATTTGAACTTCAAATACTAATAAAAAAAATTGTGTCTATGTATTCTTATAACTTATGAGGAACTTTGTATTAATTTTTCAAATATTTTGACTCCGCCAAAAAAATGTTATCGACACTTCAAAAAAAAAATTCTTAAGAAAATTGAAAATTTCATTTGTCTATAAATATCTCAAAAAAAGTCAAAATATTATGAAAATCAAATCACGTTAAGAAAATGACAATCTAAATAACTGGTAAAATTTTTAATTATTAACGACTTATAATATTTGAATTATAACAAATATCAAAAATCGTTTGAGGCTAAACCGTTATTTAACGCGGTTTTGTAAAAATTTAAATTTCAAACACTCATAAAAATTTTTTGCCTGAATCCGGCAGTTTTTTTACAGATATTTGAAGAAAAATTTATGGAGAATCTTGTACCAAATTTTCAAAACTTAGTTATAAAAGAAAAAATGTTTAAGATTTTCCAACCACAAAATTAGTTGCAAATTTTCGCAATTTTGACATATTTCGTATAAATTCGAACTTTAAGCACTTATAAAAAAAAATTGTGACTAACAATTTCGGATTTTTTTATCACTTCAAGAACAACTTATAAGAAACCTTGTATTAAATTTTCAAGATTTTCTGGTCATCCAAAAATTTTTTATCGTTATTTAAAAAAAAAAATACTTAGAAAAATTGAAAATTTCAATTGTCTATAAATAGTTCAAAAAAAGTCAAAATTCTTTGAAAATATAACTGTGTATGAAAAACGCTAATATAAACATTTGGTGAAAATTTCAAGTACTTAAATTGATTATTTTTTGAGTTATAGCAAAATAAAAAATTCGATTTTGACGAAAACTGGTTTTGCGTAAAAAATCCCGTTTTTCCCTCGTTTTTTTAGGGTTTTTCCCGATTCATTTAAAAAATATTGAAAATTTTTAACTTTTGTTCCCCCAAAGTACCAACTAGATTCAATTTCCTTTTCAAAGAGGGACTGAAGTCAAAAATCGAAGCATTTTTACTGCTCCAAATGTTGTCGACAGACACAAAAAAAAAACACACATCATTGTAAAATCAATACATTCATCACTCCGTTCAGAATCTAAAAATAGTAATACATAAGATAAACTGTTTAAGCTTTTTTTTACTAATCAATATTCAATACTAAAATAAAAATATTTTTCACTTACTTTCTATAGACGTCATTTGCGTAAAAATTTCAGGTACAGTTGGTTGAGTTTTTGAACGTTAGCTACAGTTAGATTCCTTTAAATAAATATTAGTATAAATGCTATTTTTAATAATTTATTAGGTATTTTATGTTTTTACTTTTTTCATCAATTACAGTGTCAATATCTTGAGGATCATTCTCGTTATCCTCGTTATCTGTGCTTGCTCTTTTGTTGACTTTCAAAATTTTCTGTGAAATTATTTTTCCTGGTACTTCTTTGTCTTTCGCATGTGTAGCCAAGTGCGTTTTTAAGTTAC
The DNA here is from genome assembly GCF_020184175.1 of Aphis gossypii. Classification (NCBI taxonomy): domain Eukaryota; kingdom Metazoa; phylum Arthropoda; class Insecta; order Hemiptera; family Aphididae; genus Aphis; species Aphis gossypii. The sequence continues at coordinate 198,079 of NW_026083001.1, forward strand.
CAATACCTCCATTCGGTGTTTTGTATGGTTTATTTCATTTTTTGCATATATAATTATATTGGTCAATTTTATTAAAATAAACCAACAACTCCTGTTTAGTTAAATTCACTGACATTATTATAGAAACTTAAAAGCGCAAAAAATATAAAATATAAATACTAATTGACAAGGTTAGTCAAATGTTAGTCAATGTCAGTCAAAAAGTCCTCTGTCTATCAATCATTTTTATAATCTAAAATCTAAAAATAATTTGAAAACAGATTGCCGCCATAATACAATATTTCACGACGCTGGTTTTTTCCAAGAAATTATCTTAAATTTATATATCTTATATCTTATCGTGTATATTATCCAGGTCAAGGTGTATTGATACACCCACAGAACAATAGATACACCTGAACCAGGTAATTTTTTCCCAATTTTAAGTCCCGATATAATCTGTTTTTAGATTGTGAACGAAGTGATGAATGTATTGATTTTCAATGATGTGTGTTTTTTTTTTTTTTGTGTGTCTGTGTACAGCATAATTAGTCGAAATAATGCTCCAATTTCAAACTATGGAGGTGGTTTCCGATGTAAAAGTGAATATCCTTGGTGCATTATAAAGGTAAAAAGTTAACATTTTCCAATAGTTTTCAAAACAATCGAGAAAAACAAAAAAAAAAATGACGAAAAAACGGCAATTTTTACGCAAAACCAGTTTTCGACCAAATCGATTTTTTTTTTATGGTTGTAATTCAAAAACTAATCACTGAAAATACTTGAAATTTTCACCAAATGTTTATGTTAGTGGTATCTGTATATAGTTAAATTTTCAAAAAATTTTGACTTTTTTGAGTTATTTATAGACCACTGAACATTTCGATTTTTTGAGAAATTTTTTTTAAAGTGTCGATAAAAAATTTTTGGATGGCCAAAAAGTTTTGAAAATTTAATACAAGGTTCCTTATGAGTTGTTTTTATTGTAGCTAAAAAAAAATAAAAATCGTTAGTTACAATTTTTTTTATAAGTTTTATAAGTTCAAATTTTTACGAAATCTGTCGAAAACGCGAAAATTTGCAAGTAATTTTGAAGTTGAAAAATCATAAAATTTTTTGTGTTCATAACTAAGGATTAAAATTATAACACTAAGTTTTCCATAAGTTTTTCTTCAAGTAGCTATAGAGAAAATTCATAACATCATTATAGGAAAAATTTTTTGTGCGTTTGAATTTTAAATTTTTACGAAATAGCGTAATGACAACGATTTATCCCAAACGATTTTAAATATTTGTTATTATTCAAAAAGTATAAGTCGTAGATACTTGAAAATTTTACCAGTTATTTAGATTGGCATTTTCTTAACATGATTTAATTTTCAAAATATTTTGAGTTTTTTGAGCTATTTATAGACAACTGAAATTTTCAATTTTTCTGAAAAATTTTTTTTGAATTGTCGATAAATTTTTTTTGGCCCTATCAAAATACTTGAAAATTTTATACAAAGTTCCTCATATATTATTCTTATAGTGATTAAAAAATTATAAGAATACATAGGCACAATTTTTTTTAATTAGCATTTGAAGTTCAAATTTTGACGAACATTCGTCAAAATTATGAATATTTGCAAATTATTTTGTAGGTATAATTCATAAAAATGTTTGTATTGGTAGCTTAGAGTTGAACATTTAATACAAGATTTTTCATAAGTTTAGCTTACAATAATTATAAAAGAACTTAAATTTCGGTGTATTTAGGCCATTAAAACATAAACCACCTTTTTCATCATCCACTGGAAATTATATCCTAGGCTGACAAATCATCTTCGATCAGAATCGTTTTTAGTATACAATGATACCTATCATTGCATTCAAATTTAACCTACTCTAGTCCGAGGTCAACCCCATCCCCTAATGTACTGCAGAACGGTACCCACTTGCCCGCTTTTTTTTTATTAGAAATCAAAATAAATGGTTACAAATTAAACAAATTTCAAATAGGTACAGTTTTGATTACCTACCTCCTGTAAGCTAATAGCTGGAGTTGGAGGTAGGGAGTTATTACATTTACCAATAAAATAAAATAAATAATAAAATAATTAGGTAATTTCTTATAATATTACATACATTGACTTATGAATATAAACACTTTAAATATATAATAATAATAATAATAGAGAAGAGAAGACAAGTGATGTTAAGTTTTAACATAAATAAATTAGTAATACATTTAGTTGATACTCATTAAGGCAATCAAAATATACTGTTATATATATAAATAACATACAATTTAGCAATAATTTACAATAAAGATAAAATTAATACACATTTTTATTCAATTCTAAAAATATATATTTATATAATAATCCTTTAATATTGATTCTTTTACTTATAATAATATTTCTTTTAAAATCCAGAGGCATAGAATTGTAATAAGTCGGGCCTAGATAATCTACAAATGTTTGACCAAAAAATGTATAGGTATATTTAACTGGATAATCATATTTTCTAATTTCTCTTATATGGCTATTATCACTATGGAACTGATCAATATCAAGTTGTTTTATAATGAACATAATTGCTATTTTTTTATATAATTGTCTTACTAGCAAGATCCCTAATTCCTTATAATTTTCAATGTTGATCCTCTTAGTGAAAGCTTATTTAGGCAAATTCTAACAATGTTATTTTAATTTATTATTAAGTGATTTATAATATTATCTCTAAGGCCACCCCATACTAATAAACCGTACTGGAAATTGGATTGATATAGAGCAAAATAAACTAATCTCATTGTTTGCTTTGAAACTATTTTTTTTAGTTTGAACATGTTATAGGTTATGAAACGTAGTTTCCCTAATAGATTGTTAACATGTAAGTTCCATTTCAAGTGATTATCAAAAATTAATCCTAAATATCTTATTTTTATAACTTTATTAATTTGTTTACAGTTAATTGAGTTACAGTTTTTGTTATTCGAACATTCGTGTATTGAAATGGAGCTCATAGTAGAATCGGATTTGTTAATAGAAAACGGTATAAACACTGTTTTTTCTATGTTTAAGGATAAATTTCTTTCTTTCAATGTTTTTAATATTTTACGAAAGCCAGTTACAGATTTTTCATAAGCACTTTCCCATGTATTATCTGAGAAAAGCAGACAGGTATCATCCGCATATGTTACTATCGAACCCTCAATGTTAAGATCACAAATTTCATTTGTATATAAAATGAATAAGATAGGGCCCAAAACACTACCCTGAGGTACTCCATATTTAATTTCATACATGTTACCATTAATTCCATTAATTTTAACTGTTTGTTTTCTATTAGTTAAATAGCTTTTGAACCAGGTTAGACTACACTTATTTATTCCAAAGCTTGGCAATATATTTAATGAAATATCAACCGTATCAAATGCCTTAGCTATATCTAAAAAGATTGCCAATGATTTTTTACTATTATTTAATGCGCTGTACAAAAACTGGGTAACTTTATAAAGGGCATTATCAGTACTCAACCCTGGCCTAAAGCCAAATTGGTTTTTTGATAAAAGTTGATTTTTTTCTAAGAAAGATATTAGTCTTGCTTTAATAATTTTTTCAACAATTTTAGAATAATTACTTAACATGGATATTGGCCTGTAGTTGTTCATATTTGTTTTATCCCCACTCTTAAATATAGGTTCAATATCCGCTATTTTTAGTTTATCCGGGAAAATACATCGCTTTAGACTTAAATTATATATGAAAGCAAGGGGATCCACTATGTATTTGCTTATTTGTTTTAGGGTTTTCACGGTCACTCCATCCAAACCCGCTGCCGTATCATCTTTAAGACTATTACAGCATAACTAGTACAGCATGTGACTTCAATATATCATTTCCAAATGATGATTGATAGTAATCATCATTTGTAAAATGTTTGCTACACAGCCTAGTATATTGAGTTATGATAATAGGAACATCTTTTTTTATTTGAGCAACCCATTTTTCCCTCAGATTTATATCTTTAGGAAATCTGTAAAAATTAAAAAAAAATATTTGTAAAATGCATGAAATGATGATCCAAAGTATATAATATAAAAGGTGATTTTTTTACCATGAACCACTCATTTTTTGAAAATATTTTTTAAGTTTCAAGTTTTTTGAAAAAACCGTTTTTATTAAAAAAATTATATTTTTTAATGTTTTTTATCATTATTATTTTTTTTAAGTTTTTTAGAAAAAAAATAAGTTTTTGATAAAAGAATCATCATGTATTATGAATAAAAAAATATTTACCCGTGAAGTTTAACATTGTCTGTCTTAGCAGAACCACAACTATAAGATTTTTAAACCATTATACCAGTGATCAAAATAAAAAGTCTTAATAGGCAACTAAAAAACTCGCTGTTCACATAAAAAACAGACGTTCATCAACAATTTGTAATTGTTTATTATTTGTTATGGTAAAAAAATGATAATATCACTATCACCATTACTTTGTCATGGAGTAAATATAATATAATAGTTTTTTTTTCCATGAGAAAACCTCTTTAGAGTCTTTCTCACTCACGCATATGTTGGCTTCTATAATTTCTACATGGAATATGTGTTGTTCGCGGTCTATTCTATTATAGGATAGGAAGATAGAGACTGACGAGAATTACGGTGGCCGTGTTAAACTGCGCGCAACGGCGGACCGGTACATAACACAATATTATATTATTTACTCGTAGGGATGCCCAAATAATATTGATATATCTATATATCGATATTTTAGAGTGAAATATCGATATTTATAATTCGATATATCAATTCTGTCGATATATCAACAACTACTGTAATTATGAATGCTAAAAATAAGCGACTAAAAGATTGGATGACTAAGAGTTTATTAATTTCGACCCAACAATTTGGCACAACCAATAAAAATATAATATTATAAAGATAACTAATAAACTATATTGTATAATAATTCAACGGTAAATAATAATTCAAATAATAATAAAAACTCACAATTTCTGGAGCACTGCTGGCCAGCCGCTACCTATAAATAATATTGCACAAAACCCTAAAATACATATAATAAAAGATTTGGCGATTAGCGCCTATACAATATATAAATATAATATATGGCGATTAGCGCCAGTAAATAATATAATAAAAAATGTGGCGATTTGCGCCTATAAGGCTATAACATATCACAATACAGTGTCGATTCGCGCCTTGCAATAATATAATATAATAATATGGTGGCGAAAGGCGATTCGAGCCCACGACAGTATACAAATTAAGTGGCGATTCGTGCCGACAACAATATAATATATAATTATCTAAATTAAGTGGCGATTCGCACCCACGACGATTGTATGGTCCGCGTTAACAGAAACGATCGTACGGTACGATAGAGGATAGCGTAGACATATAATAGAATAGACCGCGAATAGAAAGAGAACTACAAAGCCATGATATGTGTGAGAGAGAAAGAACCATAAGAGGTTTTCTCATGGAGGAGTTAATGGATTCGTTGCCGAATGTGCCTCTGTGAATTTATTAAAGTCGATGTATTTTAATTTCGAAAAAATTTTCGAAAGGGAAAAAAAGATTTTTCGACTAAAGAATTCTTATTTGAAAGAATCCTACCGACTGCGCCAAATTTGTAACGTGCCATGTACAAACAACAGAATGATGTAGTATTGAATGGTTTAATTTAAAAAAAATGAAAACTGTTGAATATTATTCTAAGTGTTTTTTTTTATTGAAAAATATTCTATGTTCAAATAATTAAATTAATTAAACTCTAAAAAATACTCTAAGTCCAAATAACAATCTAAGTCACACTAAAATGTGCCTTATTTGGACCCCCTTATATATCGTCTAGAGACCCCCGCGGTACCGGCAGATTCCTGCTGGTCTGTGCACACTGCACGTGCATCCGCTCTTCCCACGCATTTGCGTCAATCATATATCGATGATTTCCTGTGAAATCGCAAGCGCGCATGCAATGATGTCGTGTGTGACCATGAACGATCCCGCTATACAGTGTGTGATAATATATTATATCAGTGACGTGCGGTGATATTTTATGTTGGGTAAGCGCTAAAATAAATTTCAAGTTAAAACAAAAAAAGGTATTTTATTGATAAAAAATAAAAATTACAATCTAAATTTATTTATAGATAAAATCCATTCGTCTTTCTTGTTTTAAAAATTCGTTAATAACTTTATCATAAAATTTTGGATGATTTTTTTCTTTGTGCAGGAGTTCCTTTTCGATTGAGATTAATGATAATGAACTAAGTCTTTCTTGCCCTTGTGTAGATCTTTGATACGATTTGATTCGTTTTAATGCCGAAAAAGAACGTTCAACTGAAGCTGTTGTACTGGGAATAGTTAAAATTAGTTGACCGAGTTTAAATACTTCTTGGAACGCCGATGTTAAATCATTCGTCTTAATTTTTTGACTAAATCATATGGATTAGTATTTAAAAATTCTTCAGATTTGTATAATACAATTAATTCATTTCGTAATCTAATAAAATCAAATATTTCTCCAAAATTTGATTCTTGCAAGTTTTCTAGAGCAGAATTTGGAAATTCATTCGTGTAGTTTGAATATTTACTTGGGTCAATTAATGATAAAAATTCAAATTTATTTAAAGAACCAAATCGCGCTTGCAAATTTGTCAATATGTTATCAAATATTTCATTAAAAAGTACTTTGTAAAATGTTTTCGGGTCACGAATTTTACGCTGTAGTTCAAAATCGCCTTTATCTGATAAAACTGTTTCCCATAATATTTCAAATAGATTTAACCTATAATTTTGCAGTTGACATTTAGTTTCTTCAATTTTTTTCACACAGTATAAAATATCTAAATGTTTAGTTTATAATACTTCATATAAAATATCAGTCAAACTAAATATTTTACTAAATACTATTAGCAAAAAGTATGTTTGTCGACTATCTAAAAAATGTATGAACCCTTGAGATAATACTATCGCTTCATTATCCCAATCATTTGAATTATCTAATACGTGTTGAAAAAACTCTATGAAATATGAATTGTATTCGTGAACTGTATTTACTAAGCGAGAAGAAAAATTCCATCTAGTCGGCGCATTTTTTGGCATTTTTTTTCTTGTAAAATTAGATAAAGCATGTGTACGTTTAGAAGATTTAGTAAAAAATGATCCCATACCAGTTAGTGTTTGAAAAAAAATCTTACAGTCTTTTATATTTGATGCTGATTGTGAAAGTACAAGATTTAATGAATGGCTAAAACAATGGACAAATAATGCTTTTGGGTAGAGCTCCTTTACTTTAACTTGTAGTCCTCCAACATGACCACTCATAACGGCCGCTCCGTCATAAGTTTGAGCTACTAATTTATGTTGTAATTCATACCTATTAACTATATCAATTACGTGTTTCAATAAACCGTCTGCTGATCTATCAGCACTAACATCAACAAATGAGATAAAACGTTCATGTGCTTCCCCGGTTTCATGATGGACATACCTTAAAGTTGTTGATAATTGAGACAGATTTGTTATGTCTGAAGTTTCATCTAATAATATTGCAACAAAATTAGTATTTTTTATTTCTGATTCAATGTACGTAGATATGATGTTGCTAACTGAACAAATAAGATCATTTTGAATTCTATTGGACGTACCACGGAATATTTTTGATGTTTCTAAATGCACGTTTAAAATAGAATCATAAGATGATAATAAATTTAAACAACCGAGGCAATTTCCCTGATTGAAAGAATTAACTCTTTCATTGTGTCCACGAAATGGTAATTCGTGGATCGCAAGAAAACAAACACAAACAATAAAACGTTTTAAAACGTCTCTATTTTTTTTTACCATTTCATTATGGCGTATTACATCTGAACGTCTTTGTTCATCAAGCTGCAAATCAATTCTAGATTTTCCAAACATTTTTAATTTTAAAACAGAAGAAATATGTGTTTGAGATCGTTCATGTTTTTGAATACCATTTGTTAAATTATTTAAATTAACAAAACCACTATGAGACCAAACATTTTTTTCCCTAGTAAATAAAACACAAGGCCAACAGAAAAGTTTATTTAATTTTGCACTACCAGTCAACCATGGAGTATTTAAATAATTAGAAATATTAAAATGACGAATGTAAACTTTGTTTTTTTCTTTGGAATTTCTGGACATGGTCGACCATTTTTTACAATTGTTAATTTTTCATCAAAATTTTTTAAATGAAATTCATTTTCCAAAAGATGCTCGATTAAGCAATTGTTTGAATTAGTATTCATTGTCTATAAAAACAAATATAAACAAGGCGAATATAATTTGATTCCTCTTAATTATAATAATTTTATTTATTTAAATAATAATTATCTATACCAATTCTATAAAATTTGCAATAGGAATTTAATATACTTATTACTTACATTAAAAATGTTTTTTCAACATCAAATTAACTATGAAGACGTCTTGTGGACACGTTGACGGTTGACGATAAAATAATATATTTATTATTAGTATAGTATAGTAAAAACGCATAATAAGTATATTGATAACAAAAATAATCCAATATGCATCGTAAGAATATTGGAATTCCGTTTTTAAAAATATCGATAAGCGCTCGGCAAAGCGCTTTCAACTATCACGTAAAAACGCGTATATCCCCTCCTACCATAACTATTCATTCCTATAAATAACGATATGGGAAAGGCAATCTAAAATACTAGCGCTTCTGTAGAGAAATTGCCTATACGAAAAAAAAAATTTAATTTCTTTCAAAATCTTATACATTTTTTTTAAATTGAACACAAAAATAAGAATTAATAAATATTTGTAATTTTAATGTAAACAAATTGTCATTTAACATTAGAAATATTAATCTTTTTATTTTTTCCTTTTTGACTGGGCATGCGCCGCTTACCTAGCTTGTCCTGACCGCACGCCACTGTATTATATTATTACGGATGCGGGGCTAGTATTTCCAAGAAAAGCTGCTCGCTCAGCTGCTTTTAATTGTTATAGGCTTACAGCGTTTCACGCTTCCTAGTTAAATTATATTTTTCACCCTGCGCTTTTAGGCCTAAGTTATTATCTATTCATGAGTTCTACGAAATACTTTCCATTTGGATTTGGTCATTGTTATCTACGTTTTGGTACTTAGATACATTATATTTAATAGAGCACGTTACAAAATATATTTAAAAGAATAAATCTCTGTTCATCAGTTAAATTGTTGAAACATTTCAAATTACATTTGCATGGAAGTCCAGTTAACCTTTTTTTTACAATTTTTTTCTTAAATTAACACACTCTTAGCCTTTACGACAGCAAAGCCACGGGCGACGCCGAAGCCGACGAGTCCGTCTCCCTTGCAGAGAACGCGGCACCCGTCCACGTCTCGGCGACCGACCCATCTCGCACGCCGAGTGAAAACCACGACCGGCACTGCGGGCCCTCCTACCGGTGGGCCGGCAGCGTGACACACGGCCGATGACAACTCCCGTTACCGTTTCGCAGTCTACCTGACAACCCGAAGCCAGACCGCCGCGGCCGGCCATAGTCGACGCGCCCGGCGGTCGCCGGGATGATGGACTTTGCGTCACGTCCCGGCTTCCCCCACGATCTCGGCTGGGGACCATTACGGAACGGGCGAGAGCAGCGATTCCGGCGCCGCGCGCCGGCCGATCTCCCGACTCTCATTAACGCGTACCGTATCGCGACGGGTCACTGCCCCGCCGGGCACGCGCTCGTAGTATTCAAAATTCACCACGAACCGCGGTCGATCGCACGCCGGGACCCCAGCGGTCGCGGCCGTGCGATCGCCCTCGGCGTCGTCCCGCCACCCGGCGGACCGGCGCTCGGACGCACGCGTACCGCGCCTGTTGTAAAACCGAGATCCCTGGTTGATCCTGCCAGTAGTCATATGCTTGTCTCAAATATTAAGCCATGCATGTCTCAGTGCAAGCCGCATTAAGGCTCATTAAATCAGTTGTGGTTCCTTAGATCGTACCAAAGTTACTTGGATAACTGTGGTAATTCTAGAGCTAATACACCGAAAAAAAATCCTTGTTCATAATGATAAAAGCATATGTGTGTTTGACAATAATCTTGTTATCATAGGTCCAACAAATTTTTTTATCAATTGTAAAATTTGTAATAACAAAACGAATGTTAAATCAATAGATTAAATTGTCATTACAACAAAAACATGCCGTTAATAAGTTATACAATTTTTGTTGTGGTGATATTACATCTGTCAAAACAATAATGTTATTTTATTATTTAAATGGCATACTTTGCAGGATGTTTAAACCCCCTTAAGTAGTAACTTCATAATCTCCTTCGCCATTTTCTCAATTAGCCACCACTGTCTTACACCACAATATATGGGGGCCATGTACCCCACTTCTTATTTACTCTCACCAGATTTTTTTAGCAATTTTATATTCTGTCAATCCATCTCATCTTTGATCTCCCTCTCTATACCTTAATATTCATTTCCCTAGATACTCTTAATTTCACTGAATCATATCTTCCCATAACATGACTGAACTATCACAACCAATTCTCCCTTATACTAATTTTTTCTACAATTTATACCGGTCTTAACTTCACCAAATCATATTTTTATTATGTATAAATATTAAAAAGTAATAATTGTAAAATATTTTTATTCAAAATACAGGTACCAAATATTAACATCTGATTTGTAAATTATTTATACAGTGTTTTATTGAATATTCATATTATTAAAATATCAAAAGCAAAATAGTAAATTACATCTTGGTTAATTACTTAAATCTAATAAACTTTGTCCCAGCATATGATTACTTTTGTCAAATTCAGTATTTAAACTATAAAAATATTTTTGAATAAAGAGTCAAAACAATATATGCTTCTGGAGGATATTCGAGATTAAAAAGATGAACAATCTTAAAGCAAATATCAATTGCTGATATTATAGAGAATAATTTATATTTTATGCAATCAAAAAAAAACAAAAATTTCTTTTGGTTTTGTAAGACTGCCAATTATAAAAATAAAAAGTTGGACTGGACGTTTTTCATTTTTTAGAATTTTAATAAAATCTTCAATTTCAGACACAGTATTCTTGAACACAATAAAACTGTTTTAAGAATCTTTAATAGAATACTTCACTTGGTTTTTTGTCCATCCGAGTCTCTGGTTACTTTTTTTGATTTGGAAACAAATACAGCATGCATTAAATAAAATATAATTGTATATTTTTCATCTACAAAAAATGAATATATTTTATTAAAATGTATTAAAATTTGTTTTTATATGTACCTATTTGATTACTTTCAAAAATTGTTGAATGAGACTCCTTCAAATTTTCAAAAATTTTACGACAATCTATATCTTTTACATGCTCATCCATCAACAACATAGGTTTTTCTAATTTTTCATCAAACTGAGTAACATGATTTGAACATTTTAGATACAGAATATTAAAGTCAATATCTGAAAAAATAATTAATTATTATATACTGTAAATTGAGGATACTTATATTTACCAATGATCGTAAAAAAGAATATTGAGAGGTTTATAACTTCATAGTGCCCACTGCCCAGTCTTGTAAAGTATTTAAAATACAAATATTTGGAAACTTGTATTTAAATACTTTTTAAAAGTTTTTTTAACCAAATTGAAATACTTTTATATGTTTTAGGTTATGAAAACAAGAAATTTGGGACAAAGTATTCTAGTATGGTATTTATACTATTGTTGTGATAAAAACTTACGAATCTGTATCCAAGTGGTAAGGCATAGCTTTTCGATTTGTTCATGATTTCTGTAGTAGAAGAAGAATTCTGTATACTGTTTATACCAGTGTTTCCCAAAGTGGGCGAGATCGCCCACTTGGGGGCGCTAGACCTATCCAGGGGGGCAATGGAAGTTACAAGCTTAATTGGGGGGCATTTCATTACAAAAAGGGGGCGGTGATAGTTTCATCTGTCGTTATCGTAATAACAGAAACAACGTAGGTACGTGATCTAAATTATCTGAATTATTTTTGTATTTAGTACACTCGCGAATGCCGACCTTATTCGTTGTCGTTTTTATAATAATTTTTGTTATTTGTGTTTATTTTTATTTAAATTCTAAACGTTTTTCACATCATGGCATCTGAATCGAAGAAAAAATGTAGGCAGTATAATATTGAATATTTGAAGTATGGTTTTATTCAATCGCCTACAAATATAACATTACCAATGTGTCTCATTTGCCGAAAAGTATTTTCAAATGAAGCTATGAAACCATCGAGACTGCAAGAACATTTAATAAAAGTTCATGCTAATAAAAAAATATGGATTTATTTTATTTTCAAACACTTGAAAAGAAATTTTTGAAAGAGCCGACATTGGTCAATATGTTTTCAACAACGTCGAAACAAGATGATGACGGATTGCGAGCTTCGTACAACATTTCTCTACTGATAGCCAAGTCTGGTAAACCACATACTATTGGCGAAGAACTTATTTTACCAGCTATAAGCGAGGTAATAAACACAATGCTGCATAAACCAGCTTTTGACATTATTAAAAAAATTCCTCTGAGCAATAATACAGTGCAAAGGAGAATTGATGAAATGGCACAATCTGTCGAAGAATTATTATGCGAGTTTTTAAAAGCCACCAAATTTTCTATACAGCTTGATGAATCAACTTTACCAGGTAACGAAGCCTTATTATTAGCTTACGTACGATTCGTAAAGAAGAAAAGATTTGCCAAGAATTATTATTTGCTAAAAACTTGATGACTGACACAAAAGGAGAATCAATATATTACACATGGAAGAGTTTTTTAAAGAAAAAGAAATTCCTATGTGTAATATCTTATCAGTTGCGACCGATGGTGCTCCAGCCATGGTAGGGTGCCATCGAGGTTTTATTGCATATTTGAAAAAAACTGTACCAAATGTACTCGCTGTACATTGTGTCATTCATCGACAACATTTAGTTGCAAAAAATTTGAATGAACGCTTACATAAGTCATTATACATTATGTAATTTCAGCTATCAATAAAATCAAAAATAATTCATTGAATGATAGATTGTTTGGACAACTTTGTACTGAAAATGATGAAGAATTCAATCAATTATTATTTCACACAGAAGTTCGTTGGTTGTCGAAAGGTGCCTGTTTAGACAGATTCTATAAGTTGTTTGACTCGGTACTTGAATTTTTAAAAACTAAAGATGATATTTTACGAGGCAACTTATTAATTATAGAAGTGACATTGCTTATTTGACTGACCTGTTTAAAAAATTTAATGAAACAAATTTGCAGTTGCAAGGTGATGATTTGAATTTAATCAAAACAAAAAATATTATTTCTGCATTTTTAATAAAACTTCTTATGTACAAAAGAAATTTAGGACGAAAAGAATTTATACAGTTTCCAATCTATCAATGGCACAAAAAAATGATGAAGATTTAATGACATATTGTCAACACCTGGAAGCACTACATTCCGATTTCAACAAACGATTTGAGGATATTCTTAAAATGAACATACCCAAATGGGTTTTAGATCCATTTTCAAATACAGAAACCATAGATTCTGCAAAATTAGAAGAAGAATTGATAGAAGTAACTACAAATGAGGAATTAAAATTAAAGTTCAAGGAAGGTTACCAAGTATTCTGGCTACAAAAGCAGATACCTATACTTTATCCTGGATTGTGGGCTGTTGTACAAAAATTTCTTATCGCATTTCCATCATCTTACTTGGTTGAACGTGGATTTAGTGCAGTAACCAATCTACTCACTAAAAAAAGACAACGGTTACAAATAACTAATTGTGGGGACTTAAGAATGCTGCTTACGAAAATCGAACCTAATATCAACGAACTTCTAGCAAAACACCAACCACATCCATCTCATTAAGATATTTTTTTTGATTTGTACCTATACATTATATATATATTTATAAACAATAAATTTAATTTTTCATTGCATACTTTTTTAACAATATTTTTTTTAAGGGGGGCGTCTGTCGGATTTTTTTTTTTTGGAAGTGGGCGGTAAAGATAAAATGTTTGGGAAACACTGGTTTATACGATATTTTGTTGTACCTTTCCTTAATTTTTCAAGCTCTGGGAATGAACAATTAGTATCATTCTGTATTTGATCAATCATATAATGAATGTCGTCTTCAGGTTCTATAAAACATCATAATTCATATAACATTTAAGTATATAAAATATAATAATTACATTAAGTATTTTACGATATTTTACAAATTAAAAGATAACATTTACAACAGAAGAAATGGCAATTTAAATAATATTTTACCAAATTCTTTATCATGTCGACGTTGAGTATGTAGTTCGAATGCAGATTTTATTCGTTCCTTACTTGGTACCACAGTCCATTGGTTTTAAGCGTTCTCATTGAATTATAATATTTGGCGTACATTTTCCCTTTGGGATTTTTGTTATGCCTATCTTTCATAAAATATGTATCCTAAAAAAAAATATTATACAATTTAATTTCTACTTTTATACCTTTGCTACTAATCTTTAAAAACTTACTTTCACTTCAGAAGGAAACATAGCAACAATATAAGTCGCCATGCTGTCAGCAAGATTTATAGACCTCGGTATTTTTTTAGTTATTACATATCTGATAATTGAATCAACTAACAACACACGTATGTTGCTATTCAATCTGCTGTTACCTTTAAAACAAATTATCATCTTTCCAGTCGAAGATGCATTTAATATTTCTCCTAAATTAAAAGTTACAGATATAGAAGATAATTTTAAAGGTTGATGGGACTTTAAAGTTAATTTAATAGTTATTGTTTCGTTATGATTAGTTGTTTGTGAAAAACAAGTAACATCCTGCTGATCAAGAGACTTCTGCCAATTTTCAAGTTGGTGAGTAAAAAGAACTTAGATACCGGTTGGATATGTTTTTAATATTTTAATAGCAAGGTCCCTTTTCATGATTGCTAATATTTTTATATCAACCATTTCATCTATTTAATGAAAGATATTTCTTGTTAATACAAACAAAAAACCAATGGTATATAAAAAAAAAGTTTACTTACCAATTAATAATATATATATACAGAGCCGTAGCAGTGTCCATTAGTGCTCCTGGCCATTCAATATATTTCCGCCTTTATAAAAAATTTTAACATACATAGAAAGATAAAAGATAAAAATGATATAAATATTTATGGCAATTTTTATTTTATTTTATTTTTTTAAATTATTAGTAATTATAAAAGTAATAAAAAAAGAAACAGTAAACACTGATAAACGTATTATAACCTTTTAATATAATAGTTTAAAAAAAAAATTATTTTTGTACATTTCAAAATTTCACTTTTCGTGCTTTTTTAGTTGCAATTCATCTATAATATTTTTAAAATTGATTTTTGTAGCCAATTCACGTTCAATCATTATAATACCCATATTTGTCAATCTGTCCTGTGACGTTGTAGACCTTAGATACACTGAAAAAAAAACCCGTATCTTATGAATAAAAACGTAAGTTGATTTGACAATTATCTTGTTACTATTCAGCCGACAAGATTTTTGTTTAAACCAATGTTTATTAGATTGTTAATAAGTAATTAATAATCTTATCATTTTGAGAAACATATTGTTGAATGATAATAGGAATTTGTATTAGATTTACCTACTGTTATTGTAGTGGTGACAATTATCTTGTCAGCATACTAATAATTGCTGCAGGTAATTGGTTAAATGATAAATATTTTTATAAATTGATAATTTATATGATTGATTTAAACTTATAGTTATCAATTTTAAAATTTAAATTGTCAAATTACCTAAATATTCTTGTAGAAATAACAGTTATATTGATCTTTATTTGATCATTGTTCTTGTTAATTCAATGATTATGATGCTAATTTATTAAAAATTGATTTTTGAAATATGAATTTAATTAGTAAAATACAGTACCTAGTCATAATTATATTTTGATTTTTCATGAAAAAATTTTTTTTTCTATAGGTATTAATTTCATAATCATTTCTTGCAGCATAGAACATACAACTAAAACTAACTAAAACTAGTTAAAATAAATAAATAAGAAAAAGTATTGGTTAAATTAATAAAAACTTTTATTATTTTTTAAATATTATCATAATATACACGGGTTATTATAATAAATTTAAAATAAAGTAGCATAAAATAATAGTAGAATAAAATGTATGAAAAAAAAAGAATTATAATTATTTAAGTTCTGATAAGACTTGTGCCAGTTTAGGGTGTGGTTTATCGAATTTTGATTTCAGACCAAAAAATATATTTTGAATAAATAGCCACACAATGTAGGACTGTGTTGGATATTCTAAGTTAAATACATGAAAATTTTGTAGCATACTTCTACAGACCGTATGATTGAATGCACCTTGTATATAATTGTATCAAAATAAACTAAAATTTCTCTTTGTGCAAACAAAGAACCAACAATAAAAAATAAAGGCTGAATTGGGTTGCCTTGGGTTCTAAGACTTTGAAAAATGATGCTTCATGGCCTCTACTGATTCACCAAAAACTATAAGACTATCTTGAGAGTCTTTGATTGAATACTTAATAAGATTTTTCTTTCCATTTTCATCTTTGGTGATTTTTTTTGAAGTCGGTGCAAAACAGCATGTAATAAATATTTAGAGCTGCGTTTTTTGAATCTGTTAAATATTTAAAAAAATAGTATATCAATACACATGTTATTGTTAGACAAGCAAGTACATCAAATCAAGCAAAATTTTCTGATAAAAATTTAAGTGCCCATTAGAAGCCTTAATAACACCCAAACAATAATAATAAATAGGTATATAATACATTAATACCCACTATTAATAAGTAACTTTTTAATTATATATAATATTTATATATATCAAACTATTCATGATATAATATTATGTATTATATGATTTAGGTATATACTATACTATTTCAGCATTAAAAATCTGATAATAATAATAATATACTAATTACATAAATCATCTTAAAGAGAGTGACAAATTTTTTTTTTTTAATTATTACCCATTACTTAAATAACTTTAAATTAATTTATTAATTCAAGTAAAATACATACAAGATTTACCAGTGATAAAATTAGGGATTTAGGGATCATGGACTACCTATGCGGATAAATAAGAAATAAAGAAAAAAGCATAAAAATATCTCACTTTCACTTATATTGTTATCACTACTTTGTATTTTGTCTAATTTTTGCGACAGTTTATATCCTTTACTTTTTCCATCAATAAAATCAAATATTTTTGGACTTTTCTTCAAAGTTTTGTATATAGAGTCGCCATTAGGAAATAATGCATGGTAATCAATATCAATCTGAAAACATTAATAATCTTTATAGGTACATGTACATAAGAAAATACAGAAATAATTTTTTCAATTAATTACCAGCTTATGGCCATAAGGAATTGAATATTGTTTCCAAGTCTTCAATATACTTGCTGTTGACTCTGAATTTTTTATGTAATTTAATCGATAGTTTACACTTGCTTTCCAGTTTTTTTCAAGATCTGGAAATGGACTGTCATTATGTTTCAATTCATCCAATTATAATCTATTTCATTTTCTGATACTGCAAATAATATAGACATTATATGTATGTATGTATATTTTCATTTATAAATTAAATATTTTACCAAATTCTCTGTCAGTCCAACCATCTTTCTCTTGATTTCCACTACCAGTTTTATTTTTTTCTAATTTAGTTTTAGTATGAACTAATCCAGTATTTTTCAGATTTCTCATTGAATATAAAAACTTGGCATACAATTTGCCTTTTGGGTTTTTATTGCATCCAATTTTTATGAAATAGGTATCCTGTAAATTTTTATTATGGTAATTATTATTATTATGATAGCAATAAATAAAAATTTAGTTACCTTAATTTCAGAATTAAATATTGCCACTATTTGATCTGCTTAAGACTCAGCCAAGCTTACAGACATTGGTATGCGCTATGACAGTACTTGCCCAATAAGTATGTCAACCAATGTTGATCTAATACCATCATTTAGCTTATTATTCTGTCTATATAGTCCAATATTAAAGAACCTTGTTGATGAATTAAGAATTACATCAACATTTAATTCTTGGCTTAATTTAAAAGATTTAAGAGGAGGTTCTAAATTTGCTTTGTTCATTGATATATCTAACGTTGATGTTTCAGCAAGCTCTGTTCGTTTATCTATATCAACAATATTTAACCGCTTTTCCATTTTTCCAGTTGAGATTCAAATTTAACTAGGATGCCTAATGGATATGTTGATAATAATTTATCAATATGTCTAGTATTTAAAAGCCGGAGAGCACTCATATCAATTAGTTGATCTACACAAAAACATATTTACAGAATAATGAGTGATAAACTGTGCACTGTTTTCCCCATATAGTTATTTTACCAATACAAGTTTGATATAACACATGTTAATCCCCAATCTTCTAATAATTTCTTTAGTATTGGTAAATCTTTAACTGGGTAATGAAACTCTACATTTTAGTTAAACTGTTTTGAAGATATAAATCAGGATTCATAGTTTCTACTACTTCAGCTGGGGGCTAAGATATAAATTATAAATAATAATACAAATGAACATTGGTATAATAAAATATGCATAAATAACTAAGGTGTCATTTTTAAAATGTTATTTATTAAAAAAAGAATGGTACTTACAGTACTAGAAGGTACTTGAAGCATATGTAAAAATGAGTCACTTATATGTGGCGTATATTCCATTTCTTTACAACTTATAAATATTCTAATAAATGTTTAAAAAATATATATATATAGAGATACAATTTAATGATACATATTTATTATACATATAAATATTAAAACATAATTTTAATTAATTAAAAATTTATTAAGTTAGTAGAATTCTTTTAAACGTATCATTTTTTGACCTGATGTAACTACTGTTACATTATGGGAGGACCACTAAATTCATTTATTTTAAAAACAAAACAACCATCTTCCTCCTCCTCATTATCACTAACAATAAACGATTCAAGATGTGAACTAAATCCATTTAACAAAATTTTTTTGATCAAAATATAGACAATATTGTCTGGATTATTATTCATTGTTATAAGTTCCAATATTTTAAATAAGCACATTTCATTACACTGCTTTGTTAAATAATAACCAACCTTATATAAAATTCCATTAAATCTCAGTTCAGTATAACATGTATACTGTAATGAAGTTATATTAAGACTATTGTTAATAATGTCAGTATATTTAGTAAGAACTTTATGTTTATCTTTGAAAATAATTTTTTTATCTAGGTCTCTCATTAAGTCATAAGCAAATTTAAACTGGTACTTTTTTGCTAATGTCAAGGAAATATTTTTTCTAGAAGTAGTGGATCTTGCATACATCTTTAATTCTCTGTGTTTACCTTCAAAACGAAAGCACCAGTAATGCCTAGGAGGACCAGAATTTTGAATTATTGTTGGATAATGGACTAAAAAGTGATGTTTTGGTTTTAAATTATCATTGAAAAGAGTTATGTACAACAAATTATGTTGGGAAATTAATTGTTTCAGATATGAAATTGCATTCTCAGTAAAAGTGTATGATAACAAAATATCTGTAATTTTAAGTAATAACCGAAAAAGCTCCCAAACTTCATCAGATTCAGGTATTAAATCTCCTATCATCAAAGGAAAAAAGTGCATAAAAGTCATGACTTCCCTGGCTGACATTTTTAAATGGTTTTTTTTTAAATGAAGGGCTGTTATAGGAGGTGAAATATTACCTATCTCTATTTGTCCATAATTGAAATTCATTTTTCGACTATTCAATGTTTCTAAAGAAAATAGTTTTGCGGTATCAATATAATATCTTATAATATGACATAAATCGTAGTGGCAAACCCCTTCAAATAAATCATGCATTATATCAATACAATAATTTTTAGTTGCATGAAAACTAGTTATTTGATTTAAAAACGAATCTTTATAAATACCAGTTTCAGCAAAATTCATAGTTTCAATATCTTCAGAATAATTTTGAACATTACGTAAACAACTCAAGTCTTCTTCATGCATAACCCAAGTAGCAACCTTATCTGCTTTACAGAAGCGACAGAAGAATTTTGCTGAAAACGATTTACTAAACTCCAATATACTATTAAGTCCCAAATTATCTCCTAATATTATACCCAAAATAAAGTGTACATGAAAAGTACCTTCTTGTGTTACAATATCTATTCCTTCCTTTTCAAGCATATTTATTTCATTTACCAAACCATGTAAACATTGATCATTTCCAAATAATTTAAGATCAACATGCTTTATTAATGCAGCTAAATATATATTAGATAATTTTGAACAATTATCTTCTAGGGGGAAGCTATAATAAAATGCAGAAACAGAGTGAAAATTAGAATGCGAACCTAAAGGATTATTAATTTCAAATTCATCTGTATATAAAAAAAAAGGAATACATATTTTGTTAGGTTGAAAACCTTTTTTTTTCCAGAGATTTCCTTGGACAAAATTTTCCATTGATGTACTTTCATTGTTTTTATAGAAATTTAATTTAGTATACTGTTTTTTAAAATTATCACCTTGCTCAAAATATTTTTTAAATTGGAACTTTAAAGGTAAAAAAGCTCCTGTAGTGTTTTTTTCATCGTATACACTTTCACCAATACATTGAACAGGGCTAATTTCTTTATTTATATATAGTAAACTGATAAATATTACATAAGAAATCATTTTTTTTTAGCCAATCTATTAAACGATATT